>NW_007726958.1:111698-121137 GCF_000696425.1 Galeopterus variegatus
CACACACACACACACACACTCTCCTCTGGAATAGAGAACAAAATTGCATTTTAATGATTTTTAAATAAAAAGAAAATCATTTCTACAATAAAGTTGAAGATCTGAAGGAATTAATTTCAATTTTCCAGGTAATGTATACTTCAAGACATATGCCCTGTCAATGGGCTCCGCTTTTCCTAAAGAAGATATTGTGAACAGCTGAACTTCTTAGCTCTATGAATTACAGAAAAAGGGGATGGGTGGGAAGGGAAATATTTATATCTAAAATCAGGACATTTTTTAAGGGTGTACTTTGTCAGGCAAACCTGGATTACTAATTAACTCCCTCGCCTGGATAATACATTCTAGGTTCAGTTCTTTTAAGGAGCAGATACTGGTCAAGTTCTTTTATAAAGGTCACACAGCAGGTTAGTGCTGTTGGTGGCACACAAAAATTGTAAAGGGCATTAAGTCTAATCACTCTCAGAAAAGAACAGAGTAGTAAATCCTTTGGACAGTGTTTATATGTAAAAAGTGTACTGGGATATGTTTGTTCCAGTTTGAGACTATAAGAACTGCATCTGAGCATAAAACATAAGGCAGGGAGACTGCTTTCTTAACATACATTTCAATGAATCAGAAAGCGGTTTTATAAAACTGTGAAAACTAGTGATTGTCTCATGATTGTCACCAACCCATGCTGGACTGCTATGCTAGATAACCAAGTACATAATTCACATGAAAGCAATTCTCTGCACTTCACACCATTCTGGAATACTTGCTTCTTCCCATGAGAAACACTGTTGTGAAACTGAGGCCAGAGCAATTTTGTACATCTTTTTTTAAAAAGGCAATCTCTACTCTTTTGTGTGCCCTGGTAGTTTAGAGGGCCACATTGACCATGCCTGTTATTGCTGTTTATTACTTGGCACAACCAGTGTTGTACTAAAGGAACAAGCTCCACAACGACTCACTTGTATTCTGGGATGACAAGCTAATAAATAACAAAAAAACATAGCTTGTGTTGCTTCTCCACTCCGTGATTTTGATTATGTCTCTTAGGATACTGAAGCTTGCCGAAAACAGATTAAATAATTCTTAGGGGGAAAAAAAAATCACACTTAGTGGATAATTTTCGTAATTAATTAGTTTTGAAGTGTTTACTCTTCAATAGCACAATAAGTGAATACTGATATTCAGTATACTAATCTAAATTTTGGACTATATTTAATAACATGGTTTATTTAGCCTAGCATCATAGTATCTGTTGCATATTATTTTAAAATTACATTTTTTTAATTAAATGCTCATTTAACAAAGAAAATAAAATATGGAAGAAAAGATTAATTCTATAATCTTAAAACACTTAAGTGTTTTAAAACTTCATGATTACTTAAATAATTTTTAATTAAATATTTCATACTGAAATTAAAATGCAAATTTAGCATCAATTTCCAGGATTATCGAGTACATAATAATAAACCAAAGTTTAAAATATTTTGATTTCATTCGATCAGTGACAAATTATATTCACTCTTACTTTTATTTTAATATAAGATGTAAATATTCATGTCCTAATTACATAATCCTTGGGGCTTAAATTTGTAAAACAAAATTAAACTGGTCACAGGCACTGCTCCAGGCTTTGCATATACAAATTCAGTTAATACTAATAACAACACTATAAGACAGATAACATTATTGCCAAGTTTGCTGAGGTATATGAGGTCGAGCTGGTATTTGAACCAAGGAAGCCTGGTTCAAGAGTCCCAGTACCAAACCATTGATGCTATTTCGCCTCTCAGGTACTTAAATAGGGATTGGGTCTCACTTTATTTTCATACTTTAATTGTTTGCTCATTCCTTTGCTCAATAAGCATGTATTGAATATGCAAAAAAAGTGTCACGCTCTGAAGTAATAATAAGGAATAACAGAATTTCTGCCTTTTGGTTGTTCCCAAGTCTAGTGAGAAGACTTTTGACAAAATAATTACAGTCCCCGAGAAAACTGCTGAAAATGATAGGCAAAAATTTCTATAGAAGCAAAGACTTGGGAAATATCATTTAAACAATCTGGATCTCAATTTCCTCATCTGTAAAATGGGCATAAATAACAAGTATTTATTTCTGAAAAGAAATAATTCTAAAATCATAATTAAACAAGTCAAGCTGGTATTAACTTCTCTTACACAGTAACATGTGCCCTGTTTTATTCTGTATAAACCGAGGGCTTTGGGGCAGATTTTTTTTATATGGCAAAAAATGTAAAATTAGAGTGAAATAATTAGAAATGTAAAACTCTAATTTAAGATATTTGCTTCACAGTTTTATAGAATAAAGAGAACCTGAATATAGAATTAAGCTGTGGAAATCTTCTGTAGTCGTCATTAATACATATGATCCACAAACTCAAGCACATAATATTTTAATAGCAAATCACTGACTTCTCTGCAATGTATCCATAAAAAAGACTAAGAATTTAATCCAATTGTCTTTAAAGCCTCATACAGTACAGACTAGCAAAAGAACATGAATGAAAACTATTGTTCAATGCTCAAGCAGCCACCTGACTCGCCATTACACTTTCATTAACAACTGTGTCTATTGTCTACATCTTTCTTCCTCAAGGAATCTCTATCTAGATAGCAACCATATTATCTTTTCCACTGAAATTGAGGGAGTAAGTCCTAATTTTCTTTAAAAGGCTCTTAGTGCTCATCCTCAGGCAGGTAAAATTTATGTTCATACTGATTTCTTTCATCTTTTCCAATACTTCACGAATTTGTGTAGCAAAGGCCAGGTGCTTACTCCGGGAAGGCTACAATAGGCAAACTACAGAGATTTTTGTGAACCCCTGAATTTGCATGCCAGATTCTAGGATTACATGCTGATGTGCATGTACTATGTTTCGTTACATCTATCAGATCCTGAAAATGGACCATAAGCCAAAAAAGATTAGGATCTATTGGGATAGAATCTTCTTCACGAATTAATATTCTGAGATATGAAAAGCACTCAATAAATAGTTGAAGAATTAATGTTTTACACTTGAATGCACCCATTGGCCTCTACCTCATACTATCCACTAACCCTCTCAAGTTCTGAAAAAAAATAGAAACACAAAAGAGAAAACAAAACATATAGTGGCTGCTCAATTTCTGTGTGCTGTTTTCTCCTCCTGAGTACTCTAAAAGTCAACCTTTTCCAGAGACTCTGTTGCATTAAGTTGGAGCCATATAATTCTTGCCAAGGACCCTAAGCATAAATGGTCATTTGACTTTCAAGAAAAGATGATTAGAAGCCAATGTTCTTCTCTCATCTCTCTCTGTCATAGCCTCAGCCACTCTGGAAGTCGTATGTTGGAGGAAGATGGAACAAGCTTAGATCCCTTTTGGGATCAAGTTCTTGGATCAAGGAGCGTACCATTAATTTTACAGGAGAAAGAAATAAACCTTTCGTGGGATAAGCCACTGAGACTGAGGTCTTTTTGGTTAACTCATCACAGCTTACCCTAATAGTCTCATATAAAAAAATTTAAAAAACCATTATATCTGACAAAGTTTAAATCTGTCTGTACTTTAATTTTTTAAAAAGGGTGTTTACTGCAAGTGTCATTTCTACATTTCTGTAAACTATTCATCATAAAGTAGACTTAAACAAGTTTATTTAATAACATAGTATATAATTTTAAAAGTTTATGACCATGCATCTCCCTAACACATCAGGATAAAACCAAGCTTAATATCCAAAACCAGACAGCTACTCTCTCATGCAGTCATTCAAGCAACACTAAGTTAGCACTGGCACAGTGGTGTCAGCCACTGCAGACACAGAGCTGAGAGGGTCACAGCATCCCACAGGACTCAGTTAGTAAATGACTATAACAGAAACCAGTGTGGAATGCTATGGGGACATCTCCCACAGCCTATGGAATGGAAGGACCAAGACAGGCTCCCCAGAGGAGCTGTCTCTGGTATTGAGTCTGAAGGAATGGGTAGCTGTCAACCAAGAAAACAAGGGTGGAAAAGTTTTCATAAGAAGATGAAATGGTGTGAAGGCAGGAATGTGAGACAGGGAGATATGCTTTAAAAATCTCCAGGGAGGCTATAGAAGACAGTTTATGGTAAAGACTGGTTCAAGGTGGCCCTAGAAAGTGTGCCAGGGCAAAATTTCATTTCAATTTACAAATCCAATGTAGTTAGAGGACCTTCTCAAGCTTTCCTGAGAGCTTCAGGATGTTTGTACAACTGCACAATCGTCATGATCATCAATGCTTTAAGTGATAGTGAATACTAATATTAATAAAAACATGAGAAGATGAATATGTGAAAGTTGTCATTAGTCATATTTTACTCATCCTAAGAATATTGTCTCAAACCTTCTATTTTGCCCTCTCTGCTTATTTTGAAGAGAAATAAAACAAATATTTTCAGGAGGAATAAAATCAAGTGGCTAACATTCCCAACTTTATAGTTTTCCATAATTTAAGAATTAAAATACCAACAATTTTTCACTTTGACTATAATGTTGACATGAAAATAGCAGATAGTTCATAATCTTTCTGTCTATGGAACTCTTTTTAAAAATAATGAACTACCGATCATTCATATAAAAAGTGAAGTGGACTAGTAGAAACCTAATAATTGCTTTGAGCAGTAGTAAACATTTACTAAGTACTTCTGAATCTCCAAAACATAATCTGAAAATATGGTAGTAACAGCTAACATTTAATGAGGGTTTACCCTACTCGCATGCTTTACATGCTTCACCTCACCTAAATCTCTCAAAAACCATTTCAGAGAAGTGTTTTAAATAACCCAGTTTTTCAGAAGAGACAACTACAGTTCAGTTACTTGTGTATGATCACACAACTAGTGATTCCTGAAGCCAGAATTAAACACTAGCAGTTTGATTTTCAAACTCACTACCTTAAAACCCCTCTCATACATGTTTATACATAAAAACATACTTTTGAAATTGTTATACCATGTATGCACAGGTTTAAAAAAAAAAAGTCAAGATTTGATAAATATATACCAACTGTGAAATTGTGCTTTTAATAAAACTTGAACTTTCAAGTTATAGGAAATATAAACAGCAACCATAAAACAAACAGTAACATACTATATGTTTTCTAAATGGGAGGCAATGACAACATTTAGTATTCAAATTTTGCCTAGAGGTATCCTTACTATGAAAGAATCAGAAAATATAATTCAACTGTTCTAATCAAGGGACTTGTGCCTAGAGTGTGGATCAGATTAAAGCTAATGACATAATCTATCTTATTTGGTGGATATAAATAGTGATATAAAACCACAGCATTTAGTTACCATTTGTTTTGCAAATTTTTGCCTTTTCATAATCATTTTCTATTTTAGTCAAATGCTTCCACTTTCTACAATGAGCTATGCTTAACATTTTTAACTGGCTTTGGAAGTATCCACTTTTGAGCTCTAAGTTATGTTTTGTTATGCTATTAAGTTTCTTAACCAATGGAGGTGGGGGGAGGGGTCTGATACAATAACCTGTCCCATTCATTTGAAATTGAAGATTTGTTTTGGAAATAGTTTTTCAGGTTCACTTAGGTAACTAACTAGCCTCACTTGTGCTATGATGGACAGGCAGGGCTATAAGTCCCTTTCCCTGATAGCACTGGCTCTGAGGGGGAGCATCTGATCAACACATACTTTTTTTTTTTACTTTCCCTGTTTTTTTTTTATTTACGGTTGAGGTTTGAAATAGTGATATAAAACCACAGCATTTAGTTACCATTTGTTTTGCAAATTTTTGCCTTTTCATAATCATTTTCTATTTTAGTCAAATGCTTCCACTTTCTACAATGAGCTATGCTTAACATTTTTAACTGGCTTTGGAAGTATCCACTTTTGAGCTCTAAGTTATGTTTTGTTATGCTATTAAGTTTCTTAACCAATGGAGGTGGGGGGAGGGGTCTGATACAATAACCTGTCCCATTCATTTGAAATTGAAGATTTGTTTTGGAAATAGTTTTTCAGGTTCACTTAGGTAACTAACTAGCCTCACTTGTGCTATGATGGACAGGCAGGGCTATAAGTCCCTTTCCCTGATAGCACTGGCTCTGAGGGGGAGCATCTGATCAACACATACATGGATAAAACACGTTCCCTGCCCGCAGAAAATTTACGGTTGGGGTGGGACTATAAGACTAGCAAAGAAGTTAAACTAGAAGATTTAAAAAGCAATTTAAAAAAGGAGTGTGAACCCAAGGCAGTGAACCACACAAACAGCAGGGGTGATGGAACTGTAAGTACAGAGGAGGTGTTAGGAAGACCAACCTCACTGGCTGAGTACCTTCTCTTTGGCTTCTGTCTCTAAAGAAGCGTTTAGTTCATCCTTTTTTCAAGCCCAATCTCGCTAACTCACTTTTCTGATCCCTTCCCATCCTCTCTGAAATACAGCTCCACCCATTATTCTTACTTTAATGATTCTTCATTTTTTCCCTCTCCATCGATTCCTGTACCTTCCCTTTAGCAAAAAACAAACAAACAAACAAACAAACAAAACCCCCCACACTTCTACTGTTCTACAGCGGAGCAACCTCTGCCATTCTATAACACTCTTCTCCTCTGTACTGAATTCTCCAGGTGACATCCACTTCTCTTCGTTTTATTACTGAATTTCTTTATGGAGTTGTCTAAACTTGTTGAGTCCTCATGCACATCTCCCAACTTACTCTTGACTCATCTTCTTGGAATCTGGCTTGCAATCTGGATTCTACATTCTCCCTCCCCATTCTGCTCAAACTCCTTTCAAAGGCTATTAGTGTCCTTTTCACATTTCTTGTCCTCTCTGCAGCACTGTGCACCATTAACTACTTCCATCCTGAATGTTTTCTCTTTTGTCTTTCTTGATAATGCACCATCCTAATTTTCCTGCCATTTATTTACCTGCTCCTTCTCTGTCACTTTATTCAATATTTCTCCTAGCTGACTTCTGGTTATAGAGAGATGCACTAAGATTTGTCTTTAGATCTCTTTTTCTCACTGGACATTCTCTGTCTAGGTATTTTCATCCTGTAACACAGCACTATCAGTACTATGTGAGTGACTTTCATATGTTTTCTATAAGTTCAACCATCTCAAATCAAACCAGTTATATGTTCCCTGCTTATCCTTCCCAAAAGTAAGAGAAAATATCATTTCTAACAAAAGACAATGTTCCTTCTCTTGACAAAAGACAATGTTCCTTTTCTAATCATCTGAACTAATAAACCTCAAGGTCATTTTTTGCTAACTTTCCTTACTTACATGTTGAGAAATGAGTGATAAAACAATAGCATAATGCAAAACATTTACTGTACCCACTTTTTAAGTACTAATTTTTTTTCAAAGCATCACCTCAATTTTCCTAAAATATCTTTGAGTGGGCTATGTGATTTTATTGTTCAAGATGGACTATTATGAAAAATAGGAGCAAAATAGTTTCCTATTATTAGGATGACTAATAGATTAGTCAGAAATGATATCCAGCTTTTATAGTTCAGTGATTTCCTCTAGGCTTTGTAGAAAGGGTAGAAACTTTCTACAGTGAAGCTCAGATATAATAAGCTAGTGTTTTGATAAGCTGTTCATTCAGAAGTTCAAGTTTCCTTTTTCTTTTTTTTTTTTTTTTTTCCATTTTTTCAACCAACCATGGATATAGCATTACATTCAGCTGTTCATTTACAAAATAATAAGAAATAAGTTTCCGGTTCTATTTACTAAATAAAGCCCCTGATGTCTGCCTTTTTTCTTCATGTATTTTCTCAAACTATGAAACAAGACATTAGGTAACACAAGTCAAAAACTAGCTCTATAAATCAACTACTAAGATAAATAAATTTAACAGCTAGAAATAATTACAGAGTAACCCGTGAAGAACAGTCTGTGACTCAAGCGTTTCAAATGTCAGTATAGTATCGGTACATACAGACTATTAAAATTTATACTACCAGTTACATTATAAAAATAATAATTACATTTTTAATTTTAATGTTCAATAAGAGCAGTAGACAATAGTGGGATTCATGAAAGGAATTTGGGAAAAGATTCACTTTTCACAGTTTACTTTTATATTTGTATTTATATTGCTTTTCATATAAATGAATTACTTTAGAAAGAAGATGAAGAAGACTTTACACAAAGTGCTGTGCTGTGCAATCTCTTCATTAGACTCACTCAGCCCAGCAGAGATGGGAGGTGTGGTTCAGCGAGCACATGACACCCACAAGGGAAGGTGATTAAACCGAATAACTTACTCCAAGTCCAGTGCTTTGTCCACTGTTTTCTTATATGATTTTTAGTTTATCATCAGTGTTGACATATGTAAGCTACAGTCAGAAAATGGCCTATTTGAAGACTTAAGAAACATAAAACCTAAATTTGAAATATCTTCTAAATGAAAAATTACATCTTAAAAGTAATTTAAAAGGTTAATTTTAACAAAATTTGAGGTTCTGCAAATTTTTTTTTTAAGTGTTAATTCGTGCTTTTAAAATAAATAAATAAATAAGTAAAGTTGATTATTTCTGCGGCAGGCTGGTACCAGGATTGAACCCTGGGCCTTGGTGTTATCAGCACCACGTTCCAACAAACTGAGCTAATCGGCCAGACCTACTTTTAATGTTACTTTTCAATTCAGTGAAGACATTTAAAAATAATTTTGGTTCTGTAATGAACCTAAATCAAACTTCCCTCTAAGTTGACATGTCTTTTTAAAGATATTTGTTCCCAAGTAGCAATCTTAATATAGTACAGTTAGGTACTCCTTTGTTATATGAGAGTTTATTAAATTGTTTGTTTGTAAATATGTCAGCATAGTTCCAAAATTATAATTACAGCAATAAAAGTATGAGCTCAATCTCTCAATCCCTGACTTTGAAAATACAATATAGACGACTTATTTTCTCAAAGTGATTTAAAACCAAATTTGGGGTGGACAATGTCACCACATTCATGGCAGTGGGGACATGAGAGCTTTCCAACCCAAGGTCAGAAATCAGTAAACCTCCACTATTGTGAAACCTTCGCTATCTTAGTGTTTTTAATTGGAGATGCTGCATACTTTCCTCCTGGGCAACCTTCACTTTTTGATGTAGATGATAATAGTGGCTTCAAATAGCTTAGGCAAACTTCTAAAACGTAACTGCAAGGCCATATTTTCTCTAACCTCAAAACAGTAATACATGGTCTAATAGAAAAGCTGAAATTGGAATTATTTAAGAAAAACGTGGTTATCTTGTATCTAGTCAGTTTGATGGTCATCAGGTTTATTCCATAAGATAACTCTTGTGTTAATCCCTCTAAAATAAACTCTTCTCAGGAAAATGACAGGAAAACATGGAGAAAATCAAGAAGAAAGGAAAATAGTGAAAGTTTTAAAAAAAATATTGAATTTCACTTATTTATGTGAAAAATATGAATATTTAAGGAGTATAAGG
>NW_007726958.1:122410-127790 GCF_000696425.1 Galeopterus variegatus
TAAAACAGTGTTCTCACGCCCAAACAGTATGCTAGACCCAGATATAATTCCAGTATACACAACCATGAAAGCAAAGGATTAGAGAGAATTACAGAGAGTTAATATTATGCAATTCCTGTTTTAGTATAACTCTTCTATAGTAGAAGTAAGAGCTTGTGTATGCATGTGTGTGTGCATGTTTGTGAGCACCGAGAGCGGGAAGAAAGGAAGAGCCGGAGCAAGCGAGCCATTTATAGGCACATTTGAAAATAATAAAAGCACAGATGGACCCTACTTTCTACAAAATAAGGTACACGTGTTAGTGATAGCTTTTCCCTTTTCAAACTCAATTATTCATCTTCATACCAATGTGTGTTTTGTAAAACAAAACCTTAAAAATGTGTAATAACTTAGCATTTGATCTAAGAGTCTGTTCCTGAGATATTCTGGAATGTTCCACACTATCTTAATCTTGTAGAAGCACTATTGCAAAATTGGTCTTTTTTCAAATTACGAAGACACAAATGTTCATGGAAACACTTGCTTTGATTTTTACTTTCAGATGAAGTTTTCTAAACAACCCTCCTTCGGGTGCCAGCACATGACATCCCAGGTTTGAATACAAGGTGCTAATTAATGTTTTTAGCTTAAATATACCTACCATGCCAAATATCAGAATACCTGTTAGGACTACCTAAAAATCACCTTTGTGGCAACCACTAAACTATGCTATTTCTCCATATACATGAATACGTGCACCATGATTTATTCATCATAAAACGTGTGGTTAGAATTGAGAGGTAGCACTATAGTTCAGAAAGAGCATGAGTTTTCCTTTGAATTTCCTGTTGGTTGTAGAAAATGTGTGTGTGCATGTGTGTGTGTCCTAATTCTGTTTAGTTCTCCAGTCAGACGCAGGTCTGAATTCTGACTCAATCACTTTCTAGTTGTGTGACCTTGAGAAAACTACACAATAACATCAACAACTTATTTGCTATTTTCTCTTTGCTAGCCATTGTGCTAAGTGCTTTGCATACACTGTCTCATTAAATTAAATTAAATCTTCATAAAAACCCTGACAAATAGATATCTGCATTTTAAAGAAGGTGGGACTACCGCTGAGAGAAGATAGTAAGCAACCTTTCCAAGGTCAAAAGCCAGCATGTGAACAGCAGCTCAGAATCGAGCTGGGAGGAGGAGTTGTGAGGATGGTTAGGGAGAAGCTGCTTAATGACACGATGCCATGAAAAGAATTAGGACTGAATTTGAGAACTAGCATCTCTTCCAGGGGTTACAACTAATAAGGACCTCCAAGGATGGAATCCGGAGCCACGCTTCCTGGGTTGAGTACTTGTGTCCAGCTGTGAGACCCTGGGCAGTTATTCTACATCTCCTGGTATCAGTTTTCCTCATCTGTAAATGTGAAATAATAATACTAACTTTCTCAAGGTATGGGATCATGATTGTAATGTAACTGCAGGTATTCAATAAATTATTATAATTAACAAACAGATCGTTTTAGTTTTGAATAATTCTGATTCAGTAAGCTTTTATTTCTACATAAAAAATAAATCATGAAAAGGAGTATTTTGTTTTTGAANAACTATTTCTCAAACTGAACTTCCTAAAAAGAGAATTCAGAGTTTACATTCTTATTTTAATGTCATTTCTCCTCGCAAAGGGATATAAGAGTTCTAGAGAAACACAAAAGGAAAAATGCACTCTATAGGCGAGCTTGAGAAAAATGCAAACTACTAGCTTGAAACTATGCCATACATTTTCTAAAATTATAAACTAATTATAAATGTTAAGAATAAAAACATTTCACTTTTATGTTTTTACATATGAAACCAATTACCCATTTTAATGGACTATAAAGATTTTTAAAAGATTCCAGTTACATGTTCAGGTCTACAGGGAATAAACTTGGATATTTTCAAGTGTAAATAAAATACTTTGTTGAAAATCTTTTAGTTTTAAAACATAAGCATCCTACAGCTTGCACGGCCTCATCAACCAGCCCAGACCTTTGGGAAAGAGGTTTAGAGGCAGGCCTGGTGTAGAAGAGAAGAGTGCAGAGAAACACTGGCCCACTACTGCCAGGACACTGGCTTGGCTTTGGCTACACGGCACTGGTTGCTTTGGGTGGGATCATCAGCTATGCAAAAGCAGGGTAGACCCTGGCTTCAGAGGTCTGGCAGGCCTGGGTGCTTATCAGTTGTCACAGGATCCAAGGAACATTTGGATTTTCCCAGCTACATCTGGGACCTTGCCTGGCATTATGGGAATAAGATTCTACCATTCTGATACAAGGAACTCAAAACAACTCAATAGCAAAAAAACCCCCCAAATAATCCAATGGTCAAATAAGCTGAACAGACATTTCTCAAAGTAAGTATAGCATTTTCACATATTCTGACATTTCACTCAAAAAAAAAGGAAACAAAAGTGAACTTAAGAAAAAAAGATCAGTCATTACCATTACCATCCTACAGAGATAGCAAGTATATAATGCAACAACTTATTATTATAATACCCTCATACAGTTCAATTCTTGTATATTGACCTTATCTCTTCTTTCTGTATCTATAGGTAAAATCTCAAGGGGTAAAATATTAGTATTCAATAAATTATTATAATTAACAAACAGATCGTTTTAGTTTTGAATAATTCTGATTCAGTAAGCTTTTATTTCTACATAAAAAATAAATCATGAAAAGGAGTATTTTGTTTTTGAAAACTCCCCTAAAATATCAAAAATGTCAGTATCTGGGGCTTATCCCTAAATCTGTCCTTTTAGTTGCTCTGACCAAGTGCAGATCTGTTCTTTTATTTCTTTCCTACGTGGATAAGTCTAATGAGGCTGGGAAACTTTGATTTATTTATTACAACAAAGGAATTATTTCATAAAAGGCTTACACTGGACATTTCTCAATAACTACTATAAATATTCTGCTCATAGTCCAGCAGTATGCACAGCTCTCGTATTCTCCAGGAAGGTGAAAAAAACAGATGGGGAGAGGCAACAATGGGAATTGAGAAGTACAAGTCTTAAGAGGTGAGTTCTTTCAGGAATGATTATAATTGGGATTGGGACCTTATTTTTAAAACTAGCACTCACTTCTAAGACTTTTAGTGAATAAGTACTTTACATTCTTTCTGAAATAAGTGTTACAAATTCCTCCTCCAAAAGTACTTAAACTATTTCTCAAACTGAACTTCCTAAAAAGAGAATTCAGAGTTTACATTCTTATTTTAATGTCATTTCTCCTCGCAAAGGGATATAAGAGTTCTAGAGAAACACAAAAGGAAAAATGCACTCTATAGGCGAGCTTGAGAACAACTATTTTGAAATTATGTTAGTTGAAATATCAATAAAAATAAAGTTTACCATAAATAAAAAATCCTAAATAAACATTATCAAAGATAAATATTTTTCATATTGTATAGCTATTAGTAAACCTTTTTCTTTTTCATTTCTAATTTTTGGTTATTTAAATTAAAGGGTTTCAATGTGGCATTAAGCAACTAGCCTTGATTCCAACTCCAGGGAATCAATTAAGGGATTAAGTCCATATGAAAAAGAAAACAAAGGGGTGAAAAAAAGAAGACATGAATTGATAGCAATACAGACAATGATCTCATATCAGAAGAGGTATCTTAATATCGCTTCACAGGTCAATGACTGTGAATGGAGGCAGAGTAAAGAATAAAGGGTTATAAATGAATAACAGCTACCATAAAAGCTATGCTGTCGAACCCATGACTTGTGTTGCTCCCTCTATGAAGCTGCTGCGCTCTCTCCCCCATCCTTACCCACACATACACCATCACCCCACATATATATTTTATCCAGGTTATTTATACCCATATGGAATGTCTTTTATTCCCCAAACAGTATGGGCAGGTGAACAATCCCTTTTTAAAAAACTGATGATAAAGCATAAAAGAAAAGAGACCACTACATTTAGAATGCTAAGTAGTAATTTTTGACAAAGGACAATAATGCATCCCAGCACTGCCAAGATCTGAGCTGCACTTCTAATTCGTTTTGAATCAAGTATGGATTTAGAAATTTGAGTTTGAAAAATTTGTAGATACATTCATTTAATGTTTTTCATTTTAAGTATTAATGAAGAGGTAAGTAAAATACAGGTATTTGGTAAAATAAATAATTTCTATTTTATTTTTAACCATTTAAGTTCTTGACAGGATTTCTCTTACTAGATACACAATGCAGATTGTGAAAGAGAAAAAAAGTGCTTCGTAGATTCCAATTCAAAGAATGGAATAAAACATTTTAAAAGTCTGTCCAATGTCAAGTTGAATATAAATAAAATAGAATAGAAATATGAATATCAGACAAAATTTCCAGAAGTGTTTTCAGTGAGTTCACCAATCTAAGACTCATATCTTGGCTCTATCCCAAAATACAGAGTCCCACAAGGATCATCTTTAACTACTAGTTTACATTAAATCCATGGCTATAGGTTTTTTAGCTTCTAGAACAGTTTCCTAGAGAAATTGGAATCTTACCTTTACATATCTTCTGGAGAGGTTTCTTGGTGCTTTGAAAACTCCTGAGGTCTATGTCAAACAGCCATTCTCTTCCTCCCAGGGTCTTAGGGGCTTGGAGAAATCCCAACACCTGCTGCTACCACTGAGTGTTGCAGCTAGGAAAGTTTCAGGGTTTTGACAGCAGGATCACTGAGCCACAGCCAAAGCTTGGGAAGCCTTAACAATTGAAAGCAAGTGTAGAGGGCAATATGGTACCCAGCACGGGGCTCAACTGTAGCAGCAGGGGGAGGAATATTCCCCACCCTTACAAGGATTTAGAGGCAGCCATCACGGAGCCCTGTCAATGGACAGGGCCGAGGAAGTGGAGACATGACCGCACAGCACAAGACCCTGGGAGAAGGGGAACAACTAGCACAGAGCTCAGGTAGCGCTTGAAAAGAATCACCAAAATTCCACGCCAGAACACAAAAAGCAATGGAGAAATGCAAAAAAAAATACATGGAAATAGGCCATTCTAGCATCCCATGAGAAAGCCAAAAACACAGGTGAGGAGGGGTATGAAGATCTAGTTCTAAAAAGAAAAGTAAGGAACACATATTATAGAATGCCTACTGAATTTGAAGTTTAAAAACCTAATAAATGACATAAAATTACTAAATCCTGTCATTACAACTTTTACCTCAAAGACATTTAATAATATTTAAAAAAAAAAAAAAAGTTTTACCTCAAAGACATTTAATAATATTTAAAAAAAAAAAAAAAGAAACCTAGGGTGCTGATCCACAAGGCAACAGAGATTAAAAGGCCAAGTTGTCAGGAATCAGAGGAAAATAATAGAAAGACAAAGAGAAAGTTAAACTCAACTGATTATTAAATTGAGAAT
>NW_007726958.1:128429-131529 GCF_000696425.1 Galeopterus variegatus
AGAGGAAAATAATAGAAAGACAAAGAGAAAGTTAAACTCAACTGATTATTAAATTGAGAATTCAAATTGTTTTTAATAAGCACAGCACGCAGTTTATCAAATGCATCACTTTCTACTATGATCAGATGAGGGAGCCTGAGGAATTCAATGAGCTAAGAGAAGGATAACACAAAGAATAAGAGGCAAGTGGACAAGGAGTGCACAGACATGAGAAGAGCAAGAGAAGGAAGAAGAAAAGGAAAAATGAAAAGAGAAAGAAGAAAATGTGATTAACTTTGCTGTGACGCACTGTCAGATAAGCTACTTACTTTCTAAAATTCTTCTGAATCTGTGCTTCACAAAGTCATACTTTCTTTCCACTGAGATTCTAATAGCTTTTAACCACTACTCATAGCTCTTCAGCTGCTCACAAGCCTTCAGGAACTCATCTTGAGGAGACCACTGAATATTAAATATTAAACAGCTACAAGAGAAAGATCCTGGACAATTTTGCTTCAAATCGCTGGGTGAAATCATGGACAGATCCTGGACAATTTTGCTTCAAATCGCTGAGGCTCAGTATGAACTCTGACAGGACTTTAATAATCCCTAATACGTATCAAATGAAAATGATCAGAATCATTTAGGAACTCTCGCTTTTTCAAGACTAGAAGCAAATTAACCATGCATATTTTATACTTGTTTTAGAACTAGGTGAGAAGGAACCCTATTGCCTAATAGCAGTTAATGTGTAACTCTTGATCTCAGGTATCTACTTATATTTTCTTCAAATCCATGGTAACTAAAATAGTAATAACAATCTATTTTACTTGGTGTCAAATAGCTCAAATAACCTGTATTGGAAAAAGCTGATTTCCCCCACTCACCTCTGAAATGTATACTGTTAAACAACACATGAAATAAAAGCAGCTCTTGCTTGGGCAAAGCTCATTTATACCTGATAAGACACTAAAGGTTAGGCATTGTTATAAAATGAAATAACCCCTACACTACAACTTAGTAAATACTGCCTAAGCAGCTAGTATTTTAAATTTGNTGTGAAATGGTAGAAAGTTCATTCATTTATAAAGCTCCTTAGATTATATGTCTAGCAACCCAGTAGGCGCTTAATAAATACCTATTGGCTAGTGGTGACACATGTGAAAAGCCCTCTTCAAAAAGTGGGGGAGGGGGCCCCTATGGTCAAATAAATTTGTTAAAAATTAAAATAAAGTTCAACAATTCTCTTTTGGCATGATTTGTCAGAGGCTTTATTATGCCATTATAAATCCGCAGACATAACTACTACAGTTTTTTAAAATACCTATTATCACAGAATATTAATATTAATTAACTATTAATATTAATATTTTCCAACAATTTTATGGTTAACATTAATATTTATAATATTAATAATTAATAATGGTTGTAATTAATATTAATATTAATCATTGAATTCTAGGAAAATTTGGTCTACACCTGCATGGAAAACTTAGAATTGTTATTTCTTCCAATCTTTTAATGAAAGACACAGGTAAACTATTACTTGGCACATATTTGTGTCTCATATAAATCATAAAAGGGAAGATATATATACATATTTCTAATTAATACTAAGCTTTCTCAAAAATGGCCCCTCTTTTGGGGAGAGGAACTTTTACCATGAGAAAAGACCTCCGAGATAGCTCATTCAAAGTACAGTATTCATTTTACCAATAAAAAAAATCTGCTCAAGGAAACTACCTTGGATTGATACATAAATACATCAGCAATAATTTTATTGCTAATGTCAAAGATACATCCTGTGAAACTATCTGACTAAAATAACCAATATCATACTAATTTGCTTACATAATTATTTTGAATTGAAAAGAATATTCCTGGCAATAATTATGCATATAAAAGAATTTGATTTAAAATTCTATAATCTACTGTTGTGAAAAAAGAAGACACTTATTTAGAACTGATGGAGAAATAATTGCTTTCATTTACTAGAAAGTCATAATTTTTTTATCACTGGGTCAAGTAAAAAGTAAGAGTAGAAGAGTAGAGTCATTATTTATAGTGACTATGAAATTATGGAAAACTACATTCCATCTACTGAAGTATCTAACAAACTTCAGGATTAGTATCTTCAAGTAGTGAAGCTGGGAGTAAATATGAACTTTTTTTATGATACAGATCAGGTCCCTAATGTAAACACCATGATACTTCTCTAAAACAGTGTTTCTGATGTGCAGAATATCAGAGGCCATTTCCCATGGACCGTCTCAGTGCCTGAGAGAGCAGCCCACCCAAAGGTACCTCTGTAAACTGGCTCCCCATTTGCCTTATTCACTCACCAGCATCCATTAGCCAACTCCATGCTTTATCTTCAATAGATAAGATAGTTTCTTCTTGCCATGGTGCCTTGAAAAGGATCCAGAGGGTTCCCCTTAAACAACATTTCCTGAGTGACTGCTGCAGCACCAAGAGTAAAGGATATGCCAGGTCAGCCACTTTTTCTTCCCAGCAATATTAGCAGCAGCAGCAGCAGCAGAAGCTGGAGCAGACCGTTTAGACCCACTTCCTTGCAGGATGCTAGCCAAAGCATTCTTGTTTACTCTATACCTGTACCACAGAGTTTGCCCTCATGTTTGCACCTTTTCCACCGTGTCAAAACAGGTGTTTTCCTATGGACATACTTAATATCTGCTCCCCAAACAAGGTGATGAATATACTGCTACTAAGAAATTCTAAGCTTTTAATGCTATAGAAAAACATGCACTTAAAAGTTTATTATAAAGAGGCCTTGATGAACCTTTTTTAATTTTTCATTCGCACTCCCCACTCCCAAAAAGCAAGTGGGCTGCCCTAAAATTTCCTTGTTAATGAAATAAAAGATGTTACCATATAAAATAAATGCCACCATGTAATTTTGGTGATTTCTTTCATAATATTCTATCTGCCTTCCTGTCATAAAATCACTTTCCTTGCAAATGCTAATGTTTTCATAATCTTCTCAACACTCCCAACAGATAGGGAAATATCAGATCTCGTGATCTTTATTTTACAGAAGGGGCAATGACTTCTTTGCTCCCATAATTCATTTCCATTTTCATGTTACTGATTCGTTGCTTTT
>NW_007726958.1:131807-133064 GCF_000696425.1 Galeopterus variegatus
TGTAATTTTGGTGATTTCTTTCATAATATTCTATCTGCCTTCCTGTCATAAAATCACTTTCTTTGCAAATGCTAATGTTTTCATAATCTTCTCAACACTCCCAACAGATAGGGAAATATCAGATCTCGTGATCTTTATTTTACAGAAGGAGCAATGACTTCTTTGCTCCCATAATTCATTTCCATTTTCATGTTACTGATTCGTTGCTTTTCTTTCCAGTGGTGTTCAACTTAACAAGTGGCTAGAATGTGACTGGACAACAGAGCTGTAACAACATTAATAAAACATTTACTTCACTTAACTGATTTGTCCAGACTAGACTCCTATAGATATAAAAACCATCTAGAGTTTTTTTAATAATTTAAATAGCTCAACAAAGGATAAGTATAAAACAGATTATTTTCCTAATCATTTACGTATTACAGGATAATTATAAACACCAAGACACATGTTCTCTGTACAACAGACTATAACAATCCTCATTAGCAAAATTGGAAACCCTGTATACACAGTTTCTGAATATGTTTCTCATGCATAAGCACTTCACAGTGTCCACTTTATTATCAAAGTAATAATAAGAACCATAGCTAACAAATACTGAGTCTCATTACACATTTCATCCCATTTATCCTTCACAACTACTGTAAGGATTAAATATAAGGACTGTCCCCATTTTGGAAATAAGGAAACTGAGGCTAAGTTGGGTTACATAACTTCTTCAAGGTCACAGTGGTTTGAACCCATGTTGTAAAGTTCCAGAGCTGTAGCTCTAAATCATTTTGTTAAAACTGCAACATTAATTTTGGTTTTCATTTATTTTCGTATTGCAAGTTTATCTTTAACAAGACAGACATGAAATAATATTTATATAAAATTAGGAATTAATAGTAGCTATATGTATATGATACTTGTGTGCCCTGAAATTCCACAAGTACTACATATGTATTAACTTAAGACTCACAACAACCCAACAAGGTAGACGTGCTCCCTTTTAACAGGGTATGTGATTGATCTGAGCATAGAGTGTTAAGTAAATTGCCAAAGGTCATACAACTAGTAAGCAGCAATGGTAAAATCTGGATCCCGGGAATGCAGCTCCTGAAGTTATGGTTTTAGGCCTACCCTACTGCCTCTGGAGTATTACATCTTCAGAGGCATTAACAGGTTAGTAACTTTATTATCACCACAGTGTCTGTCATTCTGTTTTGGGGAATTACCACTGCTACCAGTCACACTTATATTTCACTCCCATACTTA
>NW_007726958.1:133625-147254 GCF_000696425.1 Galeopterus variegatus
CATTCTGTTTTGGGGAATTACCACTGCTACCAGTCACACTTATATTTCACTCCCATACTTAGCAAATACATTTCATTATGTGCAGGGCCCAGACAATAATTGTGAGTTTAGAGAGAGCTTCAGAAATTCAAGGAACATACTGTGAGATATGGACTGAAATGAACCTACCATTCTGTTTTGGGGAATTACCACTGCTACCAGTCACACTTATATTTCACTCCCATACTTAACAAATACATTTCATTAGGTGCAGGGCCCAGACAATAATTGTGAGTTTAGAGAGAGCTTCAGAAATTCAAGGAACATACTGTGAGATATGGACTAAAATGAACCTTGGACCATGATACTTCCTTGAATATTCAGCAGCTGAAATGACCTTCCTTGAATCAGCTCTTGAGGACCCAAAGCCATCTGGGTAATTTCAGACAACTCAAATCAAGCAGTTAGGAATCCAAATATAAGAATTAGAAGCCAATAAAGATTACTCATACCAACCTATTTCTTTAATTTGGCAGCAAGCCTAATTCTCTGGAATAATTTTGGCTATCTTCAGCTTTTTTAGCTCTAACATAATATAAATTAACATAAAAAAATGAAAATTTCAGACAGAAAATATAGTTATTGTAAAGGCACCTCCCCTCTGTCAGAATTTAGCCATAAACCATAAGAAATACAGCCATTTGGTGGCAATTACCAAGAAGAACTTATTTAGGTGCCCATGTGACATAGCTTGAGGTGACATATCATTTAGAGTCTATTTACTCGATTACTTTTATAATCAAATTTACCATAGAAGGAAGATGACAATTCTGTACCCAATTTCTAGATAGCTACCATTTTTGCAGAATTCCTTGGGTAGTGGTATTATTGTATATTGCACTTTTATAAGTGTGATTTACTTTTTGGCTGACAACAGACTTAAATTTGCTTCAGTCTCCAATCTTAACTCTGAGTTTATACAAAAATTATTCAAAAATTCTAAAAAGCACATTCTGACACCTTATGAGATCTTTTTTAGGGGCGGGTTGGGGGGAATAAAGTACCCTCATAGGCTTTTACCTAAGATGCATCATAACGAATGATTTTTATGACCTTGGCATTACTAAATGACAGACTGTGGGATGAATCATGACTCATTTATGCAGTCATCCAAATAGGCAGATAGATATACATATCTAGATATAGATATTAACACAGACACAGACATAAAAGATTCTGACTGGTTAACTTAAGCACTGTCGTTATAGTTCTTATTTCTTGCTGACGTTAATAACAGCTCAATCAATAACACAGAAGCAGGAGTTTCTGATCATGTTAACAGACTTTACTTTTCAAGTGGTATCAGTAAAACTAGTATTTGTAAATAAATAAGGTAACAGCTTCCTATTCATCAACTCTACTCCCTTCTATTCAATTCCTTGAATGTGGCTTTATCTGGAAATAAATTAATAAGCATAAACTCTAGGCCATACTTAGTTCATAACAGCTGAAGTTACACTGAGCTCCCCAGTTTCTCCTGGAGACTAAACAACCCACCAATCCTTAACTAATACTAAGCCATCTAGACATGAACTAGTGACCTAAAAGTGAAAAGCTCTAATTGTGCATTACAAATTTCTGAATAATTTGGTCCTCACAACTTTATGCTTTAAATAAAACTGGCTAAAGAAGATCTACAAGTGACTTGGTATGACCTAAGTGTTTCCAAACCAGGAAAAGGACTTGCAGTGAGATAACGTTTGTGTTCTGTAGTTTGGAAAATAAACATTTCCTATTCAGTTATGCCTAGGGGCAGGGTGTGTGTATTGTAGGGGAAGGAGTGTCTGTGTTCCTGTGGGTAAGGAAAGAGAGGGAGGGAGGAATGGAGGGAAAAACAGAGAAAAATGAGAGAGAGAGAGTTTTCTTTACAGCAATATCTGGCATTCATGTAAACTGGTTATTTTGTATAGGAGTTAGAATTTACCTCAGCAAATTATGTGCATGCGAACCATGAAAGTATTTCAATTTATTGTACAATCAACAGAAAAGTTTTATCTGACAACATACTTATCCATGAGGAATACATCCCAAGACCTGCAATGGATGCCTGAAAGCGCAGATAGTACTGAAATCTATATATACTGTGTTTTTTCCTATACGTACATGCCTATGATAAAGTTTAATTTATCAATTAGGCACAGTAAGAGATTAACAATAATAACTAATAATAAAATAGAACAATTACAACAATATACTGTAATAGAAGTTATATGGATGTGGTCTCTCACTCTCTCAAAGTATCTTATTGTACTCTTCCTCGGGTAGCTAAAACCATGGAAAGCAAAACCGTAGATAAGGGAGGACTACTATACTCTGTTTCCATATAATCAACGATAAGGAATGATGTATTCCATATAGTTACACAACATAACAGAAATCTTGGGTCTCTAAATCAATTTGGTATCTTTTTCAAAATGCATAAGTCATTTTCTGGATCTAAATGAAAATAGCTTTTTTCCCTCTCAATAGAAGAACAAGAAGATTTTGTCTTGGTGTCATGCTGATATAACCCCAGAGTTATCTATTTTATTTAAAATACATTTTATGTAATTTGTTATTTACTGGAGTTACTAAGGGATAACCAAGAAAACCAACACTTTTATATTTGTCAAGTATGGATACACATGTAATCAACCAAATGACATTCTGAATTACCATGTCACAAGAGCTTCCTCTGCAATTGTCCATCTTTTCCATCGTTAGTTGGAAATGCATCATACAAGCCTATGTCCCAAACTCGGGTACAGGATTATAAATTAAGAGGACAAAAATACTACCCCCATGCCAGTTATATGTCTGTGTCTACTTGTTCAGTTAATCCTCATTATGTAACTTTAAGGCAGTTATATTATTACTACCATTTATCAGATAAAAACACTCAGAGTGGTTAACAAAAGTGTGTCCAACAAAATCTGTTCCATAAACATCCCAAATACCTCAAATATAAATTAGGGATTAATGAAATTCCACCAACACACACACACACACACGATATTTACTTTCTTGTTTTCTGTTACAAGGATTGTTATATATACTTGTATTTTTGTATGCTATATAGAGTTACAAGTTGGTTTTTTTTTTTTTTTTTTGAGAATTTATAGAAATACTTCTTAAAATATTTGGAGATTACTACACCTTCAGTTTTCAGATAAATAGGAAAGTGAAAATTATTTCAAAATAAATAGCATACTTATCCCAAGATGTCCATAACACTTATTTTATCCAACCTTAGGAAATCATAGAACTTCAACTTCAGCTTGTTGAAATAAATGTTTTTTTTTTTTTTTTCACATTTGACATTGCTGTCTGAGCTAAGCCAGGTCAGTTCCTCTAAGGAGTGAACATCATTCTTTATTTTTACAGGTTTTTCTTAATTCCTATCAAAAATTTTTCTCCATTTTTGTTTTGTTTATTATTATTACATACTTTATATTTTGATATTAAATGCTACCAGTATTATTTCTTTTTTAAATCCCAGGTTAGCTTCCAAGTGACCTCATATCTGTCTTTTAGCACTGGTACTTCCAGTTCCACATGCCTGTTTAAAATACTTCTTCCCCCAACCCCCACCTTCTTTTTTTTCCTTCCAGAAGTGACTAATCTTCCTGTTATTCTACTGTCAGTTTTTCCCCTGGTATTCTTTTCACATTGCATAACGTTTACTTTTCACCAGCTCCTTTTAGAATTTTACTACTGTCTCCTTGGTGCTAGCCTTCCGTTTTCAACAGATTAAAATAGTCAATATTTATGAATTAACAAATTTTTTTTCTCAACTTTTGTGCTGTTCAGATTAAGCTACTTCCTCAAGTCAAAAATGGAACTACTATTTCAGTGGACATAAATAAATATCCATTTGTTGATCTTCAAAGTTAAATTCAGTGTAATCCTTAGAGTTTCCAGATGCCACAATTCAATGGCTTAGCTTTTTGTCTCCTTCCAAATTTCCTGATAGGGCATTCTGGCAAAGCAAACAGAATACTACTCTTTCTAAAGATTTCTTTCTTCCCATCACTTCATTGTAACATCATGAAGAAAGTTATGTAAGTTCAAAGCAATGTTTTTCCATTTTTTAAATTTTCAGTTGTATAATATATTTTAATTATATGCCCCAAATTTGCCTTTACCCTTATCTGAAATAATTATATCAGCTATATCATAGTATCAATATGAATAAAAGAGCTGCGCTTCTATTTTAGAGAAAAAAATCTAAGAAGATTTTGAGAATTATAATGTTTATTTAAATAATATATTCTAAAGTTCACAACATAGTACAAGCCTAACAGAACAACAATAGAAATCATAACCCCAGATTTACATGGTCCATCTTTCAGTGAGTTCAATACTATATAATATTCCTTATCTCGTAGTTACAGGATCCTTTGGAGAAAAGGGTGGGTTACTAGTCCTACTTATACTTTCTATCCATACGAAAAGATGCTCACAAGCCTTTAGAAATTGTACGTTTTCTAAAATCTAAAAACAGCTTGAAAAAATCCTAATGAA
Source organism: Galeopterus variegatus (assembly GCF_000696425.1). NCBI lineage: Eukaryota > Metazoa > Chordata > Mammalia > Dermoptera > Cynocephalidae > Galeopterus > Galeopterus variegatus. The sequence goes on from NW_007726958.1 coordinate 138,168, forward strand.
ACACACATTACAGGAGATAAGGACATTCCTAAAATTTCACCCTCTCTCTCTTAAAACAGAAGTCAAATTGAGTTCAAATGTTTGCTTCTGTTAAAATAGTGCAGGATCTTATTTACTTTAGTCTTGAAGGGACTCCCATTATTCTCTCTTCTAATTCCCACTTCTTCAAAATAAATAAATAAATAAATAACTTTCTTGTTTGTAACATACAATGCCCTAAACAGAATCATCTGATGGGGGGGGGGTGGTGAGCAGGAAGGAACAACTTCACTTTCAAGTCCCTTTACTGTCACTATTTCAGACACTAAGGCCAGCAACTCAAGTCAGCTAAAAATATTATTAGTTACAATGCATATTACATAATACCAAATATTATAGTAAGCAAAAACAGATGTTCATTTTTTAAAATCACCACGAGTAGAAAACAAACCCAAACTTCATATTCTATGGGAAAAAAACGGGGATCTTATCTTTATCTCCAGCAACTAGCACAGTGCTTGACAAAAAAAACAAAAGAAAAAAACCGAAGTTTCATAAATATCTTCTGAGTAAAATTAAATCATACAGAGGCATTTAATGTAAACAAAAACAAAAAAAAGGAAAGGAAACTTCTTGGCACCATGGGAAGTAATGTTATCAAAAAATTAATAATAAAAAAGATTAGGAGAAGGAATTCAAAGAATTTCCACAAAGAAAATTTTTTTTAATTTATTAGAGTACTTTAAATATATGTGTATGCTTTATTTAGATGTTATATTAGAAGTTAATATCTGATTCAGATAATTGATAAACACCATATATTTTCTCCACTGTTGATCAACTGTATTTCAGAGGTGCCAATTAGTTACTAATATAGAAGAATTCCTGATAATAAATACAGCAGAAATGATATAATTACAAGTTAACATTTTGCAATCCCTAAAAAGAAATCATGGAGCTATAAAATGATAACAAAGAGGTAAAACCATTGGGTCCAAGTCTATGAAGAACTTCATAATAAAAAAAAGTTATCAAAAAGAAAAAAAGAGAATGAGTTAATTCCTGGAAAAATAAACTTTCTTTTATATTTCCGACCTGGTTTACAAGCTGGGCTTTACAATCTAGTCTGCCTGACCTAACTCAGTGTATTTATATCTATGAATGTAAATGTCAATATGTCTAACACAGAAATAATTGACTTAGCTACTACAAAAAAAGCATATGTATGCTGAAAATGAATTATAAACTAAAAAAATCTAAAAATATAGATATCATTAATATACTTTCTTGTTCATATTCATGTCACACATGTCTGTATTCTCTCTTCAACCAAATAGTAAGATCACTATAAGCAAAGTCCATGTTTTATTCCTTCAACTAGCAACCACTCAATCTATCTTTCTATTGGATCTACTATGTGTCAAGTATTTCTTATCAAGTGGTAAGAACACAAAAGTGGTAGGTCACAGGCCATAAGCTCAAATTCAGAGATGCAGGGAGATGCATGATTCATGTTCTAAGCATAGTTACAGAGATATGAATTGGGTAGACTTCAGAAGCAATGAGGCAGGACAATTACATGCCCAGGGCTAGAGTGAGGAGAAGCTTCCTCAAGAAAGTAATGTCCAAACTAAATCTAAATATGAAAAAAGTTTGCAAAACTCCTATGAGTATAGGGAGAAAAAAATGGCCTAGGCAGAAAGATAGAAATAACAAAGGACATTAGGTTTAGAAAAGCAAAAGAAGTCATCTGCCATAGGTCAATGTAGCTAATACTCAACGTGAGAGACATTAAGTATCAACAAATGACCCATTGGACTCAGCAAAATGCTAGGTACTAGGTAAGGGATCAATAAATATCTATTAATTAAAGTACAGAGAGATGAGGTACTACTACTGAATGCTCATTTTGTACCAGGATACTATGCTAAAACACTAAGTGTATTTCTTATTCAACCTCACACCAACAATGAGGGAGGTACTATTATTATCTTTCTTTTACAGGTAAGTACTCTAGGGCACAGAAGGGCTAAGTAACTTGCCCACCTACTCAGTTGGGAAGTGGTACAGTGAGTGACATTCTCAGTTTTTCAAACAATGTGGGGAAAAAATCTGGAAATGAAATCTACATGTCCATTCCACACAAAAGTATTTTCTAAACAGGAGAGACAACACAGTAAACAGTGAGTGTTGGTAAGTGTTTAATAAGTGGCTCTCTGGGAGAGGGGAGGACACTGGGTTGTAGCATTTGCCAATTTCCACGGTGTAAATACTTGCACCATAGCCAATTTTAAGCTGCCAACAAGACATCACTGAACATGGAGTTGGAAGGAGGTCTTTCGTGAGCCACTTCCAGCACACCACTGCCTGCAGCCTTCGACAAGCTATACAGGTAGAGTGACATTAACAGGCTAATTACATGACCAGGAGGATAACAAGTAAATCAAAGGAAAGGTGTAAATGCTGTTTCTGTATTTACTTAATTACAGGACTGTGTACAAGGAACATTCAATTTACAGCTGAAATGAATGGGCTCCTGAGGAATATAATGTAATGTGTGAAAGGCAATGATGATGAACAAATAATTCACAGAGAATCCTCAAGGAAACATACACTTTCTATGAATGACAGTTCACATTAAAAAAGTATTCTTTATATGTGATTAATGAACTGTGATTAGGAAGTGATTTCCTGCTAAACTATTCCTCCCTCAGGGAGCACACAAGAGGATTTATTTCTAACCAGAGAAGTTGAAAACAAAAGCACAGCTGAAGGAAACTATTTGATCTGGGTCAGCAACAGACATTGCGACCAAAAACGGGGAGATTATTTCTGCACACCCTGTGCTTTCAGCTACACGTCATATAAAAGGTGCTGAGTGAATACTGATCAGAAGTGAGGAGAAAACAAAGCCAATCACAGAACTAGATTTTTTTACTATATATATTTTACTTACTTACATTTAGTGAATATGCATGCTATGTATATAAAAGGTAATTCAAATTATTATATTAGTATATTTACACTATTGCTTTTTAAAACTTTCCTTTAGGGTATTTATTTAACAATAGCATTGAATAATTAAGTACAGTTAAATGAATTTTATATGTGTATAAAAGGGAGTTACAAATTATTAATATATTGATCCTGTCACTTATAAAGTTTTTTTATCATTTAACAATAGTGTCCAATGAAAAGTAGATTTAGATAAATTTTAAATTAAAAATAAAATCTATTTTCCACATGGAATTTAAATATAATCTTAATGTGAAGCAACTGGTAATCAGCAAAGCAAAAAACACAAATTTTACACAAATCTGCTTAGATGTCTAGCAAACTGAAAGCAGTATGTCTCCATTTTTGGCATGTGACAAGTCTGTTACTGAATCTTGCTCTCGAGAATCCGCAGCCTATTACTTACGAGAATTCTGGCTTAAAAGGACTCTATAAAACAAATGCAATTCATGCGCACCATCTTAAGCTTATTAAATTAATATGCAAAACAAATGCAAAAGGTGCTTTTGAGCCTTTTAGAGTATATATATGTTGCTTTCTGATGTTCTTCTTGTCTCAATAATAGGACACAGAAATCTTTTATCAGGTCAATTTAACTATTGATTTCTACTCTTCATGCTTGTAAATGGCAGAAAAAATGTCACTTTTTCAGTCCACTGCCTCAGGGGAGAAAAATTCAAAGAATTAGTGATTAAAAATGATTCCATTGTGTAGATATACCACATTTTCCGTATCCACTCATCCGACGCAGCACTCTTTACATTTTCTTTTGAAATGACATGGCACTGGGTACAATACAAATAGGAAGCAAGATTTGTACAAAGGCAGAGAGTTACTGATTTAAAACCCCTTAAAATTCTGCTGATGAAGAAAGGCACACAAGGCTCCATCTACTGTCTCTTCAGCATTTTGATCATTTCCCAACTTCAGACTAGAAAATTAGACTAGCCTCATAATTACCAATAAAAAAAAATGAATGCAGCACAAAGTTCTTCTCTACACTCATCTCTCTTGAGTACTGCCTGAACAAGAAGAGGCTCACTGTTCAAGACATGAAGTATTGCTTCTTAATGATAATTCTGCAACTTCTTATAGATACTCCATAAAGTCCATATCTTTTTAAGATTATTATAAAGGCCTTATCTTCTCTAAAAACTCACGCTGTTTGCAGAAAAGCACGACAAATCTAAAATAAAGGATCAGCAGAAGTTACTCTCCAAGAAGACTTTTACAAATTCTGAAGCTCCTTGAAGAGAGCCAGTAAGTCTCAATGAGTAACATATCTTAATGCTCAAGTGGTGGTTGTAACATTTGTTACCAGCTACATAATTACGCCACTCTAACCCTCAATGAGCCTGAAGTACTAAATTTTTAATCCCTCCTGATGATCCTCTTCAAAGTGGATAAATGTAGGTTTCTCCTCAATCAAATACTTAATTGCTAAGTACTACTGGCACCAACACATAATCTGGAAAGGAACATTTTTTTGCTCTCTACAACTTTTCAATTCTTTTGAAAACAGCTTATACCATATTGCTCATAAAATAACTGTTGTCATGTAAAAATAATAAGCAAGTTAACAAGTAATAGGGCCTAGGCATTTTTGGAAGCTTGGATTCTCCACACTTGGAAGGCAAAACTTAATTTTTTTTTGTAAAATTAGAATATAGAGAAATTTAAGTATAACAGAGATACATAAATCTCTCTATAAATACCATGTACCTCTGTTACTATTATTAGTTCTATAATAAATACACTAATAATTATAGTAATAGTCTGGTTTCCAGGATGGTCCTCTCATAATAAACACCAATACTAGTCAAAGTTCTTCTCAATATTCTCAGTAGAGTCAAAAAGGAATAAATAAAACACTGATCGTGTTGATGTCCTGGTAGTATCATTTCTCCCTATGCAACCTTTGAAAGGTAAATATTATTGTGTGAAAGCTGAATAATTTTCCAACAAAGCTCTCTTAAGAATAGGGAGTTAATACTGTCACCAAAATAACTGTGTATCGTGCCACCACAGGAATCGATTTATCATTCCCCACCAAGACATGGGCTGTATATACAGCGATCATATCAGAAAACCTGACTAGGTCCACATGTGCTGCCTGCACAAGATAACATACAAAACATGGCATGAGTCCAAATAAAGGCCCATTCCAGAAATTTACATCAACAGAACATAAATAGTTCATTATAGTACCAGAGCAATTTAACTGGATGAGTCCTACCATAAATGAAAGATGTTGTTTTCCTTACAGAAAAATTTTATGAGTAGTAACATGCTGCTGTCCAACGAATGTCTCATTATATGGAAAGAAATTCTCTAAAGTTGAATTTAGAAGCACATAAAATCTGCTTACAATTATTGGTCATAGTCAGGAAGAAACACTGCTTTGGATTCACTAAACACTTACTGAATGCCAAGGATTTTCAAAACACCACACAGACAGAGGTGATTAATGTAAACTTCCCATTCTTAAGTTTATAACCTAGTGGGGAAAAGAAATGTGCGCAAATTAACTGTAAAATCAGTACAGTGTGACTTATTCTATGATACATAAAAGGTAAGGAAATGTAGAGAAGAAAAGCTATTCATTTCATGAAGGATGTCTCATTTGATAATCATTGCACAATGAGGGATTCTTAAAAGGAAGAGCAGAGACAAAACTAAACTCTTCTGTCAAACACAACCACAGGTCAGCCACAGGTGCAAGAGTTGGACAAAAATAAAGAAGCATTCTATAAAAATCAATTGGCCACATAGAATTTAAACTGTTGAGTACTGTATATTTTATTATAATCTTAAATTGTGTCCTACACATCTTTTATAATGTAATGCTTTAATAAGCTTAGCATGTATATATGTGCATCCTGTTTTAGAAGTCTGTTGTTAAAAAGCATAACACCATGTAAACCTTCAATGCCACCAGTAGCCAAGGCATCAGAACACTCAAGAAAGTTTTTCACTTGAACTCAACAGTAGTTTTCATCTGTCAGGTGTGTCAGTAATGCCATTTTCATGAAATGAAAACAGCATATTCCAGTTTTTGCTGTGACTTATCAACACCATATTTATTTTATTTAAAAAAATTTTTTTTCTTTCTACATCTTTATGGGGTACAGTTTATTGTTTCGATACATGCATATATTGTGTAATGATCTATTCAGAATAGTTAGCATATCTATCACCTAAACAGTTATCATTTCTTTGTGGTTATATCATTCAAGATCCTTTTCTCTGGCTATCTTGAAATATACAATACAATAATACAATACAATAGTATTAGCTATTGTCACCCAAGAGCACAGAACTTACTCTTCCTATCTAACTGTAACTTTGTCACTTTGTACCAATCTACCCACATTTCCCTTGGCCCCCTCACCAGCCTCCCTTTCCCTGCCTCTGGTAACCACTATTCTGCTATTTCTCTCTTTTTTTTTTCTTTTTATATCTAACTGTAACTTTGTCACTTTGTACCAATCTACCCACATTTCCCTTGGCCCCCTCACCCGCCTCCCTTTCCCTGCCTCTGGTAACCACTATTCTGCTATTTCTCTCTTTTTTTTTTCTTTTTATTTTTCTTAATTCACCCATAATTGTATATATTTATGGAGTACAATATGATATTTGGGTACATTCATACTGTGTGCAATGATCATATCAGGGTGCTTAGTATATCCATCACCTCAAACATTTGTCACTTCTTTGTGTTACGAACATTCAACATCATCTTGACTGGCTATTCAAAGAAACACAGTACTTTGTTGTTAACTGTAGTCTCCCTGTATTACTATAGAACACTAGAGCCCATTCTTCCTCTCTCTCTAATATTTTGTATCCACTGACCACCCTCTCCCCATTCCCCCCTTCCCATTTCCCCCACCAGACTCTAGTAACCACTACTCTACTCTCTACTTCTATGAGATCAACTTTTTTAGCTTCCACATATGAATGACAACATGTGGTATTTTTCTCTCCCGTGCCTGGCTTATTTCACTTAACATAATTTTCTCCAAGCTCATCAATGTTGCTGCAAATGGTAAAATTTCATTCTTTTTTATGGCTACATAATACTCCATTAACACAACACTTAAAAGTCCTAGTGACTTAGAGATCTTTATAAATATGACTAAGCCCTAACCTCATTGCTCCTTGGCAACCTAATCTGTACAACAAATAGACTACATGACATCATTTCTAAAGACTTTTATAACTGCAATTCCAACACTCTATGGATCACTAGAGTTTACTGTTGAAAATGACAGGGGAAAAAAAATCATCTCTAAATACTAAACAAAAACCTTGAACATTACACAAACAATCTTATAAAATGCCAATAATAAACAAATCTTAAATTTAGGCAAACAATACTCAGGTTTTTCATTCTTAACGTTTTTCAAAAGCTTTAATTGTATGAAGGCTTGACTACTCAGTGATTTGCTCTACAACAGTTACTCTAGTACAAACTTAATCCAAGTAAAACCACAGCTGAATTTCAATTTTCTTTCAAGTTACTCGAAAAATGCTGGAGGTATTTCCAACAGAGCAAATAAAAATAAGGTTAGTAGGTTATATTCTAAATTTTAATTATTAACCTGGTATTGAAAAATCATAATAATTAGGGGAATTTAGGAAGGATATCACAATCTGAAAGCTTACTGCAGTCTATGAAACGACTGTAGAGTGCCTTTTTTAAAATCTGTATTGATTTTATTTCTGTTCTTCAAATTGGCATAATAGCTAGTCCTGGCTTAGAAACAAGATTTGCAGCCTGTCCTTTGAAAGATCTATGCAGTAATGATAAACTCAGTGTTTGAATCCGTCAAGCTCACGATAAGCCCTATGTCTCTGGGTGAATAGTTGTTACCAGACAATGAATCTTTTCAAACTACCTATAAGATAATCTGTAAACCCAGAAACAAATGATTTTCCAATGGTCAAGTTCTGTTTTTATTCAAATGTAGTTTAGAACCACACAGTGGAATAAATTTGCAGTAATTTTATAGACCTAAGACATTTTATCTTTGTTTATGATGATGCAGTTTTATTTACGCTACTGGAATAAAAAACACAGTTCAAGGAATATGATCTCCAAAGATCTACCATAATAGTTGAATTAAAACTTGTAATGGTACTACATAATTTCTGAGTTTCACGACAACATTTATTAAATAACTGGAAATACATTAAGCAGAATCCTTTTAAGGAGTTTTGTCATAAGATAAACACATTTCAGTGATCAAATCACTTTCAGAATGCTAGTAACTTGTGGTTTCTTTTTCATCCAGTAGTGACCTGTTTTCTTCTCGAATAGCTACTAAGAAAAATATTTTTTCAGCTAGTCATAGGAATGACTTCCTTAGAAGCCCTTTCTTTGTACTATTAAACAGTCTTGAAAATTGCTTGCTTGACTCATTCACGCTGTCAAAACATACTACAGCTAAGGCTGACCATTAATTTTCTGTTTCCTAGAACAACACATGCAATTTATGCATGAAGTTCTAAAGTAACAGCACTTGGAGTGTTAGAACTACTTTCATAAGTTGATATTTTATAAAAGCATTACCATATAAGCTAGTCTATTCATTTGCTATGTCTGAGGACTATCACTTGTTAAGCAAGAAAAGTTGTGTACATTTAAATCCATTACAATTAAAAGATAAAAGATCAAATGAATAAAATAATGTCCTTAAGTTATAATAGACTCTTTATCATCTCTTTTAACTTCAGTGCTACAATTAAGGATCAACTAGAAATTGAAAAAGAAGATATTAGAATTATTTGGAGATAACTCCATCTGGAGTTATCTGGAGATAATAAAATAAAATATGTAAAAAATATAAAATTCTTTACGAAAATGTAACAATTATGAAGTCATAACAGGTAGTCACTGAAACTCCACATTTGCTGATAAATGTTATGAGTCTTTTAAAAGTTAACACATTATTTTACTGATGAGCTTACTACCACTAACAGAGGAGATATAGCAAAATGGAAGATTTATAGTAAATGGAGACCTACTAATTACAATGTACAGCAAGTAGCATTTTTTTTTTTTTTTTTAAAGAAAACAGAAGTCGGGCC
>NW_007726958.1:148157-149697 GCF_000696425.1 Galeopterus variegatus
GACACTGAGGGTTGTGATCCGTTGCCGGACACGAAAAAAGACAAAAAAAAAAAGAAAACAGAAGTCATTGGAAGTGGTATTTAGAGAAAAATAATTCTTTTTTGGATAGCGAACTTAATGGGGACATTGATGAAACAGAGTTACTGTACCTTCTGACTATGAATAAAAAATTACTAAGTCAGTGAGAAAATTATTTCATTTTTTAAATCATGTTTTTAAAGTTTATCCACAGTGTTAATAAGAAAGTAAAGTCAGCTCTATACAAGAGATGGTTTTAACCTTAAGAGATACACTTTATATATACATTGAGAAATCACAGCAAAAATACTATGTTCCCTGAACTTCTCAATAAAATTAAAGGAATGGTTATTAATCAGGAGCACACAGTTTTTAAAAAAGATATCCTGCCATGTCTGTTGGTTTAGAGATTCCAACTAAGTAAGTCTAGGTGGTAGGGCAAGCAGTAGGCTAGGGGAATAAATATACATTTCCAAGTCCCTTTCACTTTGCACAGAAAGCCCTGAAAAGTGCCTAAGATGCTGTTTGCACACAGTGAGTTACCATGCAAGCTGCTGACTCACATGAAATTGAGTGAGTCCTGCTGTCAGTATGGCTGATCACTAGGCAAAGGGAAGATTTGGGTCTAGTAGGTATTTGTAGCTAAATGGTCCAATTGACATCATCTCTTACATATTCTCTACTTTCAGTACTGAGCTTTCACATTTTTGTTAAAATTCTTCTGAGGCCAGGGTTTTAACAGGCATTTCAAAAAAGGCAGTCATAATTGTTTACGTTCCCTCATATTCTTTAAAATTCATATGCTAGCCAAATAAACAAGAAGTGGCAAAAGGTTACAGATTAAAAAGCACTGGAAGGAGTATTAACTGGAAGGAAGAGAGTGGTACTCCTCCAACTCATCTTGAAGCAAATACCTGTTGAAAAATCAAGCCAAACTGGCACCACAATGTTACTAGAAAGGATTGATGAGTGCCTTTCTTAACAAAAGTTATTTTCATTACCAGTATTTTGATGTTTTTTCCTGATCTAATATTTCGCTAAGAAGTGTGTGCATGTGTGTGTGCATGTTTGTGTTTGTGTGTGAGAAACAGAGCAAGAGAGTGAGTGTAAGGGTGTGCTTCAACTGCTGTTATTATCTGTAGAAACTTGTCTGCTGGAAAATGTTTCTTTAACTTTGGTTTGGCTCCTGCCTTGGAGCTGATGGGAAATAAAAACTTTTCCATGGATTAGAGCCAAATGAGCTGCTAAAACAAAAGGTAACATTCATCGAGGACCATGGTACCATGATCTCACTCTAAAGGTTAATTTATTTTAATTAACTGTGAATTGTCTAAAGTATGAAAAATTCAAGCCGTTAATGTCAAAGAAAATAAGTAAATATCACTCTTACTTTAAATGTTACTATTTTCATGGAATTTTTTTTAAATAAAAAACAACTATGAAACATGAAACAAAACAGTAATAAGTGAAAAGAATTCACTTGATTCCTAGCTTAATCATTTAGCCTAAATTTCTATCTCCG
>NW_007726958.1:150441-194494 GCF_000696425.1 Galeopterus variegatus
ATAAGTGAAAAGAATTCACTTGATTCCTAGCTTAATCATTTAGCCTAAATTTCTATCTCCGTAATCCCCCCAAAATGTGAGCATCAATGTACACATATACATTTGGCTTATCATTTTTCTACTTATATTAAATAAATAGGTAATTTCAATATGAAACCATTCTTAAAGAGAGTGGATTATTCTCAAGAAAACAGCAGCATCGCAAGATACTACTTCCCCTGATTTTTAAAAGAAATGCAGGGGGGAAAATACTAGGTTTTACACATCTGCTAACCAAATATCAATTGCCTACTTAATTCCAGGAAGGCCTTACTGCACCATTTTTGGCAACTGCCAAAAAGCTGAAAACAAGTTTTATGTTCTCTGCCCTCAGAGGTCCTCCTGTACTTTCTCCTAATTGTTTCACAACATGTTAAAAGCCTAAAATAGCCAACTCAATTAAGCAGGCTACAAGCTTCTCCTTTGAACACATATTTGATTCTCCTTCAACATCAAGTAATACAATTAACTCATTGCCACACACTATATCAATACCCAGCAGAATAGAATGGGCAATAATCAATATACAACAAGAAGGCAGTGGCATGAGCTCAGTAAATCAAACGGTAAATCCACAACTCATATTCGAAATTAGAATATAACAACATTTACATAAGCTGTGAAGAAAAACCCAGAACTGACCCTAGGAAACAACTAGACTTATTATTTCTGAAGAACCAATAAAATACAGGATAAAGTCTTTCCTTTCACTTGCTAGAAAAAGTATATACTCTCCTATATCTCATCAAATCAAAAGTCTCAAATTTGTCAATTAGGCAAAGATTTTTAAATATCTTGGAGCAAAAGGAACCATTTCAATGGGCTAGAATTAGGTTCCTATCAATTCTGATTGATAGTGAAAGGAAAAAAATAAGGCTGTGATAAACAGAATATCATGGATTTGGATGCTTCTTTACATCTTTGAGGAAGTGAGTGATAGATATTTTACTAGTAAGTTGATATAGGTATAAAAAGAACAAAAGAAAGATAATGCAATCATGAAAAAATAGATATGAATATTTAGCCTTCTACTTTGTGCAGTTTAAACATTAATTTTATTTTTGAAAAAAATCTTAGGTGAGTCTTTCTGGAGGAAATTTACATTAAAAATATAGCATTGACAATACGAAATGTGAATTATTTATTGCAGATCAGCTAAAGCGGCATTAGTTTTCAATGAAATTAAATCTGGAACAGATGGTTACAACCACTTTTCCATTCACGAACAACTGTTTTTATAAGACGAAATTTCAGACACAGACAATAATGTAAATACTAAATTACTCTATTAATACTACCTAACTAGCTTAGTCATGTGATGCACATGTTAAGAGTTTAGAGGGTAATTTGTCTTGATAACAGGTAATAAATAACCTAGCATGTGATGGTGCACATTTATACACAGCCCAGATAAGTCATTTTAATTTTTTCCAATCAAATAATACATAGATACCTGTAGCGCAATATGTAAAATGACAAGTGACATTCATTCTGAACTAAGGCAAAGTTCCTCTCATACGGTGAAAGATAACTTAGACTGAATTCCAGCATTCAGATAAGAACAATACTAATAGCTACCAATTACGGAGTATTTACACTGAGCAAGATACGGCATTACACGATTTATGTAATATAACTGATCTCACTGAATCCTTACACATATTTAAAGCAGGCATTGCTAGACTCATTTTATAGATGCGGAAACCTACTTGGGAGGTAAAGTGACTGACACAAAGTCACCAGGAAGTCACTTCAGAATCAAACCCAGATCCAGTCAAATCCATGGTTTGGGCTCTGAACAAGGTCTCGACTCTTTGCCATAAAGAAGTTTTTTTACTTACACATCTTTGCATATGACTTTTTTGCAATTATTCTGAAGATCCTACTATGATTAAAATTCCAAAGGTGGCACTTGGGACCTCAGTGAAAACCACTAGTGGGCCACATTTTCATTATTCCTGGCACCAATATTTACTTGCTATAAAATAATTTTCACTATAATCTCGTACTAAGGAAAAGAGCATAGAGGCCACTCTAAACACTCAGAAAACATCAAAAACACAACAAAAAGTAAAGCTAAAGCAAACTAGTGAAGAAAACACTCAGAGAAATAAAAATCAAAGGACAAGGAACGCCACTCACTTTTCCTTGTGACCAATTTGGTCCTGGACACAAAATAAGTTTGACTTATATATGATGCTAAAGCAAACTAGTGAAGAAAACACTCAGAGAAATAAAAATCAAAGGACAAGGAACGCCATTCACTTTTCCTTGTGACCAATTTGGTCCTGGACACAAAATAAATTTGACTTATATATGACATTTGAATCTATATAACAATTGATGTTGTAAAAAATATTTCTAATTGGCTGTTTGACTAAATTGATACTTTCGAGAAAGTAGCCAAAAGTCAAAGAGTTGCTAATCGTTTCAAGAAAACACCCCTGTAACACTAGCTATTGGTGTTAGAGGTTTTCTATTCCTTTTTGTCCAAACTACTATTCGTCCAAATGAATTACTCTGTGAGAATAATTATATTTCCCATAGAGCATTTTAAATCACATGAAGAATACAAATATTTGAGATACATCTCTCAAGAGTCCAGGATACAATTTAAATTAATATTTACTAAATACCCAGTAAGCCCAAGGAATTTCCTGTTGTTAAACCCATGTTTTATTGAGAGCAAACATGCTCTTTTTGTCATATCATGAACAAAATGCAACCAACGTTTCTTATGTTAACCTAGTAATTTTTATTTCAATTATATGTAACACAAAAGTCTTAAAATAAAAATGATGTGAGCTTTTAAAAATACATCATTATAATTAATGAATAAATGTACTAATGTATAAATAACATATTTCACATGAAAATTTTTTCTACTTACTGGCTCTAGACATTTCAGTATGTAGATACAGTGAGTATATATTACAGATATGTAAGGAATTAAAATTGACTACTAAAATTTTATTCCAATTTTTGAAATGTAATATTAAAATCATAAGGGGAGATGAAAATCAACTACATTGTATATTAATAAAAATAAAAAAATCATACTCAAGTGTATTGGAGTATTTCACATAAGAGGAAGACACATGAAGCACTATCAAAGACGTAGGTGAATGGTTTTATCCAGATTTGAACTTCATATAGTACAACTCCAAAGTTTTTTAAGCACATTTTTTTGTTTTCAATATTATTGTAAATACCCAGTAAAATTCATAAGAATTAAATATCGGTCTTTTACAGAATAACATTTCATGGTTCTATGCATTAGAAAAATATCAATTATGCTACTTCCTCAAAAAAGAAAGAATATTCTACTTTAAGGGGGGGAAAAAAAGTAAAGATACTCATGAAATGAAAAACTTCCTTATCTGGTGCCCTTTACTACACTTCCCAGCTTTGTCTTGGAATCCTGAAACTCTCTGTTCTTTCTCTAAACAGCAGATTATTCTGATTTGCTATATGGTTCATTCCATGTCTGTGGCACGACTTTTAAAATTTTCCTTTTTTTCTTTTGGTAGCTGGCTGGTAATTAAAATTCTTCTTGAACTGAGATTTAGACTCTATGTTGTCAGACTCCTAGTTAAAAATTTAACATAAATTTCCCATCTTAAATGAGAAAATCTTATTAGCAATTATTCAGGGATGGTTTTCTGAATTAAGAAAAAGTATAAGTATGGTTTTAAAAGTATAGTTGTCTTAAATTCAGGCAACTGCAGTGACTCAACTAATACTTGTCCAACAATGTCCAACACTCTAATATGTAGACTCACTAATAATTAATACACTATGTTTTTGTATGCTCAAGATCACTGCATACTGCTTCATAATACTACTAGCATAAACAAGTTAAACTGAGCATGAATGTTGAAAGCATAAGCTCTGAAGACAGACTGTGTTGAATCCCAGCTCAGTTACTTACTGACTATATAACTTTGTGTAGGTTATTCAATCATTCTGAGCTATATCACTTTATAAAATCAATAGATGATGATCAAATTAGGGAAGTAAAATTAGCAATTTCTACATGTGTTACCTAAAAGTCAATCTGACTCAGTTTTATCTCACTGAATTATAGAATTTGATGGGCCTGGTATAAATCTCTTACCATACAAAAATCAGTGGTATACCTACTATGACTAGTACAAACACAGAGATTCTTTTGCAGTGCACATAACGATGTCTGAAATTCATCCATTCTTTTACGCTATGCAATGGTTTCCGATGTATTTCATAACAAACCTCTCAGACACATATGTAGACATTTAATGCCTACTTGCATTTTATGTGAGCAAAAAAGTAGGACTGGGATATTTTAAACTCTTCTAGAAACTAGAAGAGTTAAAAACAATATTTTTATTATTCTATGATCATTTTTATCTTCATTGTACCTCTCAGAAGTTTGAAAGCATATAATAATCAGTAGCCTATCACCCAAAAACTCAGGGACTCTGTTACTCACCCTTACATCAAGATTGCCTTTCACACTGCCTGGTACATAGCAGGTAATGAATGGTGAAAAGGGGAGGAAGAATGGATCATTTCCTGTAACTGAGCTACAGAGGTGGTGCACACTTTGCTCTGCAATTTCCTTAAATTCTTAATTAAACCTTTGGTAGAAAAACGTGTACTTCTGGTGAAAATCTGTCCTCTGGCATTATTCATCCTTAGTAGGAAATACAGAAGCCAAGAGTAACTAATAAAGATTCTAAAAAAACCTTATTTTGCATTCATTCTTTATTTCTCACTCTGCATACCTGCTATATCATACAGTATATATTAAGCTATGATATGGTAATCACTGTTGAAAGGCTTTGGAGAAGTTATTTGAATAGATTCTACCATAAAAACACTTGCAGTGTGGATGACTCTTCTTTAATGTAGATAATGACTGTAGTTCATCAGAGTTTAAGGTGTGTTTTCTTTTTAATATATTGGGCTTGCTTACATAGACATTTGTTTTCAATTTATTACTCTGCTGTGATTCATGGAAGGCAACATCTGGCAGGACAAGTTCACAATAGTAAAAAAAAAAAAAAAGTTCAATAAATAAAATCGTGATGATAATCTTTTCTCATGGCTAGATTTAGATTTCATTAGTCTCCACTTAGCCATGAAGAGATATGAGATAATGTGAAGAAAGATAGTTATTTCAGAACACAGATCTTTCTTAACAGGATTCTTTATACAAATAATGAATTCTTTAGTTATTTCTTTCTTCATGGTTCATTTCTCAGTTGCTTCCCTGTAAGAATTGTTTTATGAAAAGCAACGTCATCTGCCAAAGAGGAATCTTATTTCAGGCATGATAAATTTAGCTCTGTTTTACTCTAGAAACTTTTTTTTTTTTTTAATTTGGCCCCATTTGGTGAACTAACACTATTTAGTTATAAAAGCTTCCTGGTACTGAGAGATGTTACTAGGCTTATTTTCAGTCTACGAACAATTTTAGAATATTAGATGAGCAAAGATATCTGAAAGCAAATTATCGTCTGAATGCGGTAACATGGAAAAGAATGAATTACAGATGTAATTTATCCATCACAAGCAGATCCTAAACACTGATTATGTCCGTATTTGTGCAGAAAATTGAAAATCATAGAAAAGCTTTCCAGACTTTCTAACTTTAATTTTTCATGCTTTACTTTGTGTAATTTACTGTCAACTGTTAGAAGCAGATGCTTCTTGCCTTATTTGAGAAGAGCCTGGACTTAAGTATAAGCAATTCTGAACCAGAAGCCTAAACACTAAGTCTAAATTTTATGCAGGGAGATAAATTCTAACTTAAGATACTGGAGTCATATGGGGTCTGGAGAAAACAGGGTCTTAGAACTCAACCTCATATTAACATAAATTAAAACAAATATTGTTGAATAAACCCAGATAGCTTCAGAGTATTCTGCTGGGCCTAAAACTGTGATCTGGGGTTAAAATACGGGTGGTTTCCAAATGACTATTGATGATCCAGGGACAGCTTTCCCAGTCTGGGGATTCCATCTAGATCTTCTAGTTCTTTCTATACTTGTGGTCTCAGAATTAGTAGCTGTGAGAGGGAAGGGGGGGGGGGGAAGGAAAGATAAACCACCAGAGCCATTTCGCTCTCCCTTCCTCAAATCCTTCTTTCCTCAACCCTGCAATTGCTATTGAGAAGCTTCTCCCTGGTAACCTCCACTGCCAGCACCACCTAACATACTAGTATCCCTGTCAGCTATGAACTCCTTGAGGACTGTTTTTAACATCTACCTCCCCAAAGTCTGACATAGGAAGTGCTTACGTTATATTCCTTGAATATAAGGGGGGTTGAATCCTCAGCCCCTATCACCTCCTAAATGTCTTTCTTCCACACATCTGGGTCTTTATTACTGATCCTTTGACTATAATCCTGTGATAAAATAGCCAACAAACAAAAGTTGAGTTTAATATTTTCACTATCCACCTATTTCCCCAATGCTACTAGTAACTAGAAAGCAACAGTACTGAAACAATCACCACATCTTTAAAAATTTCAGAAAGGAAAGACGATGTGGGGGAGCTGTTCACTAAAAAAAGTTAAATTCCGTGGTGGACCAGGCTCAGGAACAAGGAGCAGTACATTTAAAAACAAAGCAGAAGCCTTCCCACTTGGGGGCTACACCCACAGGAAGCTTTGGACGGCAGCCCCTCGCTCCATTCTGTCTTTAGTCCCTTATTTTTTTTTTCCTTTTTGTCTTTTTTCGTGTCCAGCAACGGACCGCAACCCTCAGTGTCGCGCCCATACCGGACCGGGACCAGCAACAGGATCGCAACCCTCGGTGCTGCGCCCACACCTCGCTCAGCCAGTGAGCAGGAACCGGTCTGTATGTGGGATCCGAACCCTCGGCGGGAGCGCCGCCGAGCTCCCAAGCGGTGCACTGTAGCAGTGCGCCACCAGGCCGGCCCTTTAGTCCCTTATTGATTCTGAGCCACTGCCCTGGTGAAGGCCGGCTGCAGGAAACAGGAGCCGCCCAAAGTTGAAGCTGGGGAAAACTCACATACTGGCTCATGGAAAGTGTCCCAAGAGTTTGGGAAAGGCCAACTCCACTACAGTAGGCCAAGATGAATTTCTGGAACCTCAAACTGAAACTTAACATAAATCTTTCCTATAGAAACAGTTTGACAAAAGGAGTTGGGGTCTATGACACTAGAAGTATTTAAGATTTGTGATAAAATTGGTACTTGTAATGGTTCTGTGGAGCTTCCCGGGGCTTACTTAATGGCCGGAATTTCTAGGGTACTATTTATACTAAACTAAAACTCAAGCACCTATGGGTTACTGTGGCTCCTGATGACTTAAACACATTGCTTCTGTGGAAAATGCTTTCTAAACAAACTTTGGAACATGGCTTTTTTCTACATGCGGAGGGGGGGAACTATACAGTTTATACAGTAACTACTTATCTGAACTGGTTAATTTAAAATCTTTTTCCTATATCACCATATATTTTTGAACAGATACATAATCTTTGAAAGTTGGTGATAGTGTTCCTGCTGCTATCTTATGTTTACTCACTGATTCATTTGTTGATTTAAAATACAGCAATTAAGTCCGAGTACTTTCTGTTTTACACCCTGTGCTGTAAATTTGTCTTGGATATTCATTTTACTCTTAAGCACTGCTGTGTGTTTTCTTTGTTGAATCCTTTGACTGTGGATACGTAAATTAAGAAGCAATGTTTTACAACAAAATGGTAAAGAATGCAGGCTATGAAATCAGGTTACTAAGCTTTAAGTTCATATTTTACTGGTGGACGAACTTGCGCTTATCACCTAACTTTGCTGTATTTCAGTGTGCCCATCTGTGAAATGGGAGTAACATCTCTTAACAATCTCAGAAAGCTTTTATAAGGTCTAACTATGAAAAAATAAAAAGCACCTAAAAGACTTATCAACATACAGTAATTTTCAATAAACATTAATTCATTTATTTTACTCCATACAGAGGTAATAAGAAGGTACATTTGTGGAAGAGAAGTAGAAATAGAAATCAAAGTAACTACAGATTCTTTTCTGTAAAGAAAAATCATTTATAAAATGATTTTTATAAATCATTTGGGACCTGTTTCTATGACATGAATTCCTGGTATATTCCAGTAATAAATATGTAACTGTGCATATAAATATGTACTGCAATAGGAAAATATAAAATGAAGCTGTTTTATTTTTCTATGTAAGTAAAAATCAGTCCATCTGTGCTATACCAGGTTTTATTGACTAAATAACTGAGACGTGCAAAGTGATGACAGGTTTGCTAAGATGAGAAGACTTTAGTTTCTCTTTTCAGGGAGATTTACTTGATTCTGGAGGGGTTTTTTTTTGGGGGGGGGAGGGTGCAGATCTTTAACTCTTATTCCAGTGACTGCCCTCCCAAAGATCCTTTTCCCCCTTCTATCTTACCTACCAGAGGAACAGTTAAATGACTACAGCTCCCAGTAATTCCTGCTGCCAAAGTCAGCCAATGAGATGCCAAGATAAATCACTGAGTGAAGCTTAGAAGACCTTTGCTAAAAGGAGCCTGACTGAGCTGGGTTATGATCTCTTATGCCCTTGCCTCTTTCCACTTCCTAAAATAAGGATATGATGGCTGGCGCTGCAGTGGCCATCTTGAGATTCTGAAATAATCCGAAGGGTGGAGGCCATATGCTTCTCAGGAACTAAGGGGGAAGGCATCTGAGTTCTAATGACTGTGAAGTCACCAAACTGGCCTAGACAATTGACTGAACTATCAAACCCTAATATGTCTATGACAATTCCTGGGGAGGGGGGAGTTGTCTCTGTTATTCAGTGCTGAATGCAATTCTTTTACAGATAAAATGTCTAAATCACCTCTGTATCGCTATGGAGAGAAATATGAAGAGGGATCAGAACCAACAGCTCTGAAGCTGGACTATGAGAAAGCAGGAAAGAACTCAGAGATAAGAAAAGAAGAGAGGTAGAGATGGCCAAGGCCCACAGGAGATAGCCTGTCAATCAAATTATAATGTATAAGGGTTTATACAGTTTAGGAACTATCAGTAATTTTCAAAATACCCATCTTTACAGTATAGAAAGTCTTACCTCTAATGAGAAATCAAACCTCATCCCAAAGTGAAAATCTTTAAATAATTTGCCAAAAAAGGAGGGATGATGCCATAGGTAGATCTGCATCTGATATTTGTGTAAAAAATATAGTTTAAAATAAAACTCTGTCATTGCTTAGTGTATTACAAATGAGTATTAGAAGTCCTCACTAGAATTAATCTTGTTTATACTGAAAGTCACAGAGAAATTACTATTCTAATAATCTATTATACTTCAGACAACTGAGTACTTTTATCAAGCCTTTCCACAGTTGCTTTACTTGTTTCAGCATGCTAATAACTATCATTAGTGCTAAATCAAAGGCCATATCTTTAGTTATCCACTTCTACTGACTGTCATGATTTTTGTCCTGTTAACCACAGAAAATCGTTCTCCCATCTAAAAGCAAAAAATGTGTTTCTACTAAAGTTGTTTTTTTTTTTTTTAACTGAAGATTTCCTCAA
Source organism: Galeopterus variegatus (assembly GCF_000696425.1). Lineage (NCBI taxonomy): Eukaryota > Metazoa > Chordata > Mammalia > Dermoptera > Cynocephalidae > Galeopterus > Galeopterus variegatus. The sequence goes on from NW_007726958.1 coordinate 160,029, forward strand.
TAGGATCTCTTTGTAAGAAAAGGAGGAGCTGTGTTTAAATCTGTGGGAAGGCAGAGACATTGCTCAGCATGAAAGGTAACAGATTAGCGATGTTGATAGCTGAAATCCTCTTACTTATCCTTGGTGAGGAAAATGACAGGATAAGCTTCCCAAACTAGGTCCCTAGGTGTCTGTGCTGGGTCTGAGAAACATTCAACTTCTCACCTCTTGTGTGAATTGGGCATATGTCACACACTTCCTCAAAAGAAGATTTACTCCACATTGTATGGTCCATTTTAAACCTTGCACATGGAATTGTTTTGAGGCTATTCAATGGAATCAGAATTTTGAGTAGTTTTAGATGTCTGAGTTACAACTAAACTTTGAACTCAATTGTAAATGCCACATTGCTTTACATTTAAATGGTTTTTAGTCTGTCACACTCATACACTGAAGCAAGATTTAATAAGAGAAAGAAAAGTAGAACTATGTACCAAAATCTTATAAAAGGAAGCAAAATTACTGGTTCTAGAACTAATGTCTTAAGTAATTTGATTCAAAACATGGCTTGAAATTTATGTGTCCAATAGCTTAAAAAATCTTTGCACATTTAAAAAATTGTTTTCTAAAAAACTTCTAACTGCAAGAATATAAATAGGCAGATGAGTACAGTTATCAGTATTGCCTAAACAGATGCCGCTATTGAGAATTTCATTAAAGGAAGGTTCATGTCAGAGTTGATGACCCTTCAGCATACTCACAGGGTATTCTTTAAAAAGTTAAGTTTCTGTGTAGAGAATACAATTTGAACTTTTACACAGAACTCACTGCTACACAAGTTATGTCCTATACTTGCTTTGTCTCCTAAGTCATTAGGGGAAAACAAAGGAGTGGTGTGTCAACCTGTCACTGAAAGACACACTGAATGCATGTGCCTACAAAGTTACACGTATAAATGGTATAATGATCTGTCAAAGTTTTAATGTCACATGGGAAATGCCACTAGCAAAAACAAAACAATAACAAAACTCTTAGTAAAAGTTGTTCCAATTGGGAACCTACTAGATAAAAATTTTAATTCAAAATTTAGTCGCAAATGTTTTAGTCTGAAACTTGCAGATATCATTTTCTCAGGATTATCGGTTAAACCGGTTTAAAAAATATAGTGAAAAGACTATGCTGGGGGCCTAGAAAGAACAAGAACAACACAGGCAATTTCTGGATTGAAGATCCACTGTGCGAACAATACAGGATCTTCTAAAATTTCACTGTGACCACCTCTGGAACCACTTTACCATGTCCAGTTATGCCATCTACTCCATATGTGACCATCTGGAAACTTGATTTGCCTTACTGATTTAGAATTTTCTGGTTACTCATTTACCTGTTTGTATATTTATTTGTGTGCCTTCTAACACCTGGTTTCTATATTTCATGTATCCTGCTAAGTCTTTCGAGGTACTTGAGAAGGGTTCACTCAGTGCCCTTGATTCCACACCACTCTGCAGTGGAATCAGATCTCTGACGTGTCTATGATAAATTTGATCAGCAGTGCTATCTATATACACAAACATGCATAATAATAAAATCAAAGTTTAATTATCTTAAACAAAGTTGCTTAATCTGATAAGAGAACAAGTGACTAAAGTTTTCAAAGGTAAAGAGCTTTGCTAGATTTGTTGAAAATAGATAGTAAACACAAAGGCTATCTATATTCCTCCTCCCCTGCCCCTCTCAGCACCTGAAAAATGAATGGATATTTGAAAAAGAACTTCAATAAGTAATACATTTATTTCTGTTAACCATATGGTGAAAGCTTTTTTAAAAAATATAAATAACTTAGCATCACATTAAAATACATTCTGTAGGCTTTCTTTACATCAACTATCTAAATTTTAGTTGACATCTCATGACTGAAGAAAATAGGTAACTTGTCAGTAACTATTATTTGAAACACGAACTATAATATCACTCTAATTTTGGCTCACAGTATTGGCATTCTTCTTTTAGTTATTTTTTCTTTTTTGGTGTCCCTTTCACAAGCCATAAGGAAAAAATTCGACTTGGCATAAAATAACACACATTTTCCAAAGATTTTGATTTCTGAAGTAGCTGATACGCTCAAATTCAGTTTATAAACAATTCAAGTCTCAGACTGAATATACTCTCAGACTTGCGAGGTAAAACTGAAATTATAAAAGCAAAATTAACTGAGAGAAATTAAGTGCTTAAAATACTGTTTAATATACTTGCACACATTATTGCAGCTTTAGCTCCTTCTTGCTGTTATCATTCCAGTTCTGATACACTTAATATATACATATATTCCTCACTATCACATATTACCATTTTACCTAGCAACACCATTTATTGTGATACAGAATTTTATATTTGCATGCAGTATATTTAACCTAAGTTAATTTTCTGAAACTTTAAAATCACCAGTATGCAACTAAAATACTACTAGCTAATTTTCTTCCTCTCATCTTTAGTAATATCCCAACTGATTTCTTTTACATAAATTCTGTCTTGGACTTTTTTTTTTTTTCTTTTTTTTAATGAAACAAATTCTCCTCTTCTAACTGGGAGTCTGCTATAAACGTAAGTCACCTGGGAGCCTAGCCAAAGTCTGAAACAGCACAGCTGAAGGGTACAGCCATTTCACAGGGTCCTCTCAGAGAGTATTTGGTTTGCTTTCCTAACTTTCTAAAAATAGCAGATTACACAGGCTACCTCCATCTCGTGGCTCAAGAACTCAGAAAAGGCTGGACTACAGATTTAAGTGATACATGGAACACATTTTATTTAAGAAGTCAGGATATTACAAGTTTTCTAAATTCCTTCCATTTACTCTGAGACAATGCAAATGATCTAGCGGTTACTGGCATGGAAACCTCATAACGCTCCCAAATTTCAGAACTTCCAGCATGAGTCATACAATTACTTTAACTGTTTTAAAATATGTTTTTGATCTATTTTAGCCACAAAATTGAGTACAGGAAGACTATCTAAAAGGTAGGATTCTAAACACTGTATTGAGAATCACATGGGTCAGTTTTAAATATATATACACTTATACATGAGAAACATGATTTTTGAAACAAATACTTAATTGCATATTCAATATTTTAATTAATTTGTAGCACAGTTATTTTGCTAACACTGAAGGAGCTCTTGTCTTGGGTATGAAGTTCTACCATACCACATTTATTTTTTTACTCTTATTCAAATGCAAAATATTTTACCAAGTTTTAGACACTGTGTATTAAACTTCAGTCTCTTAGAAAGACAAAAAAGGCAAAGTTTGCATTGATTGCTGCTATAATGACTTCATTTCATAAATAAATTTAAAATCTTGAAATTATTTGTTAATAAAAAAAGCCCTTGATGTGACAGCTGAATTTTGTTAACCACAGACATGTCATTAAGCAATACTGCTGTTCACTCAAAGGGGAACTGTTCTGTGGCCACAAGTGAGCAGCAACTAAAAAAATATTTTGAGATGGAAAAATAGCAACTGAATATTAATGTTTCACAATGTTTCCAAATGCTGTTAAGGCAGGTCTTCAGTGAAACTACTCAATGTCACAGCCAAATTTAATGTCTTTCATCTTGCAGCTACGAGTCCGAGTCCGTAAGATTAAAAATTGGAATTACTAGCAATTGAGTCAAAACAGGGTTACCTATGGACATAGCTGGTTACCAACAAGAGTAATTAGCCCTTTGTCCCACACTATCCCTCATTTTATGGGTCCCAGTCTTTAAGTACACTTGAATTCAGTCAGCATGGATTTAGGAATACACATTCACAAAAGTACAAACACGGTGCCCTTCATCAATTCCTTTCAAAGGAAAGGGGGAAAAAAGGCCCAGTGGTAATCTACTACTTTTGTTTATTGATCTTTAGGACTATGACATTAACAACAGCAAACTGTCATTTTAAGGTAGTTTTGTTGTTCTTAGTACCTCCTTTTTATCCTATTCCGAAAATGATATCCTTAGAATCTTTGGCAAAAACTTTAGCAAAGTGAGCAGCCCAAACAGGACCCAGAAGGAACTAACTGAAACAGTTAACTAGTAACTCACCTTGCTGTTATTAAAGAAAGCATTATTATTGTAGCGCTTTTTTTCAAAAGACAAGATGGATCTGTAAGACTTTTACTTCTCTATATATGTAGAAGTAATAGTGATCCTCTCCTCAAAGGTTTAAAGAATTTAACTGGGGCATTAGTATTTAAAAACAATTTGATTAAACCAAGTAGGTTGAGAGTACACAGGAACACATTTCTAGTCTTGACCCAGCATGTCAAAATAAAGACATGTATGCTATCTTTCAAACTGGATTCCTGAATTACGAATCTAATGACATTTTTAAATGTCAAGAAATACTAAAGTAAATCTTTCATTATTATGGTGCCCACAAAAGCTAAATTTTAGCATTTCTGGCTGAGTCTGTTACAAATAAAAAATAATCAGGATCCAACAGAAAATAAACTATTAAGTTACTTCACATTACAATTTTTGAAGCTGAAAAAATCCAATGAATAATAGTACTTCTAAGATTCTACTTATTTTAATAAAACTCACATTCAACAAAGTTTGTGTCTCAGGTAAGATACTGTAGCAGCAGTCCAGAACCTTATATTTTCTAGAAAATGCATGGCTTTTTGGCCTTAAAATAATATGCGCATAAGATAAATAGAAAATCCAAAATGTCAAAATATTAGAAGACTAAAACAACCGTCCAAGTTTAGCTAATTTAAAATCTGCTGTTCTTTTACAACAGTACAGCACCTTTATCAACAAACAAAAACAAATGATCTTCATTCAGTCATTGTCACGGGCCTTATATATAATATATGCATATGCTAAACACACACGTATCTACATTTACCATTCCCATAGACAGACACTGAAATTCCTAAGTAAAAGTATGCTGACATTTTCTGTTCTAGAAAAAATCATGGAGATTAAGGACTGATAAAGTTAATCATAACAAAGTTTGGCCAGACTTGGTGGTACTGCTTCTCATAAAGTTCCCCAGCCCGACATCATCAATAAGCACACATGGTATAACTAAACTATTAACAATGCAATCCATAATTCCAAACTCAGAGTACTGTATGTCTACATTCTCTTTATTCAATTATTGAGTATCCTTAAAAGAATATAATATTTACTCACTTTCAATGAATCAAAGCAGGCGATTACTCGTCCATTTTCAACTTGGCAGCTTTTCGAAGGATGTGCAAATTTACATTCCGTGTCTGGCCGTGAGCAAGTCCCCCTTTGGAACTCTCTACATACTTCCAGTGTTAGCCATTTTGTGTCCCGAATTGGTGTTACACTAACAGCCATGTTTAGATTTTACAGGTAGTTAAATTTTTCAGTGAAACCAACAAACCCAAATCCCCCCCAAAAAACAGCAACAACCAAAAAAAAAAAAAGAAAAAAGAAAAAGCTGAACTGATAAAACTGTAAAAGGATGATGAAAATGTCCCCTCCAAAATACTTTCCCCCACTCCCTGCTTTAAAAGTACATGGAAAATTGTGTTGTCGATATCAAGGAAAAGATCTCCCACTAGAAATTCACAGCATGAAACTGTTAATTTTCAAAGAGGTTTTGGTTTTTAGAGAAATACTAGGATTGTAAGTAGATGAACGTTTAAAAGTAGGGCCTGGAATCAGCCTTGTGCTCTCAGTGACCCCTTCCCAGTGCCAATTTGGAGCCCAAAATGCAAGCATGAAAACGTGGCAGACCCTCTGACACCAAATTTCCAAGCTGCTTTCAGCAAAGTTGTCTGAAAGGGAATCTCCTCACAGCTGAATTTGCAATGGAGTTTGGTGGTGCAATCGGTATTGATTAGTTTGGCATAGACAGATGCAGCAGTTTAGAGCAAAATCGAGAAAATGATTTTTTTTTCCTCCTTGATTTCCTGGCAGAAGATATCTTACTTTTTCAGCAAACTTTTCTTTTAAAACTAAAGCAGCCTAGGGCAATGCCAGATACTTAGAGCTTTTCTCTTGATTATAAGTAGAAATGGGGGTGTCTGGGCTAGAGGTGGAGGGTGGACGTGCTGTCGTCACAGTCTAGCTGGCAGCAAGCAAGGCAAAGCAGAGACTGCTCTAGAAGCGGTTCCAAGCAGCAGAGACGTCAGGAAAGGCACTTCTTAGTACCAACCTGTAGAAAAAAGAGATAGGTTAAGATTTACTAAGTAGCACTTCACTGATGTCCTACAGTATCACAACCTTGCCATGTGATACCACACTAATATTCAAGTCAGCCCCTCTCTATCTTTCTCTCTCCCCCCCATATATACACACACACAAAATACTTACAGTGAGGCATATTGCAGCCAGCCATCGTAGATTTATTAAAAAAGGGGGCCGTTTCCCCTTGTGAAGCAATGCATGATAGAAAGATAACCAATCACAGATAGTGTTGCAGCAATATTCTGGGCAGAAAGCCAATAGTGTGGGTTGTCTTATGAAAGGTCGCGCCTGTCAGACGTTCATTACTATGCTATAAGCACAGAAAATGTCCATCAGATGTGACTTATTCCACTGCAAGAGGACGAGCATGTGGGTTTTGAATTTACCCAACATGCAGTTAGTGGACTAAACCATGTTAGTTTCAAAACAGCTTCTGAGACAAGTCCAAGCACTTGAAGATCATTACTGGGGAATAAAAAGCCAGGTTTAAAAATTGCAGCTGACTTCCAAGCTGCTTTCCCTCCGGCTCTGTGCAGGGACGGGCACTGAACAGCCTGCTCCTGCTGTTCTGACACGTGAATAAAAAAGGAAAGGGGTGTTTACAAATGGTACATTCTCCTGACCTATCCAATTCACTTCCTTCTAAAGCCCAAGTCCTGCCCCTCCACTGAAAGCAGCACTCATACTGTAAAACTATTCCATTCAGCCGGCAGACACTTTGTCAATATATCACAGGCAGGCGAGATATGAACAAAAGCATCCTTTATTCGAACATTTTTAAAGCAGAAGCTGAGGTCATGTGGGGAAAATAAGGAGTGCAGTGTTGTCAGTGTGTCTGGTAAATCTGAAGTCAACCTCAAGGGAGAAAGTGATTCCATCGCAGAAACATTAAATATTAAGTGAGCAATTTGATTTGGGCAGCGTGATGCACTTCAGAAGGACAATTCCATATGGAGCCGGAGGGTGGGGGAAGAGGGATCCCCTACTGCCTAATAATCTGTTAACTCAGCACTACAAAACGACTCCTTGGAGCAGGGCATTTTTGCTTTTAACATCTTACTTTCTCTTTCAATCAAGATGAAGAACTTCCAGAAAATTTTTACTAGTTACAGAAACAAAAGTATACATTTTTTTCCCTTTTGAACAATGCAAGGCTTTAAAAACTAAAAGATTCACATTCCAAAGAGGCAATGACAGTATAATAAATAGTTTGCTTTAACACTTACTTCTTCATGAGCCAAAAATGGTCTATTGGCATATGGAACATTTATAATTTTGGAAATTAGAATATGGAACACACACACACACACACACACACACACACACGTTTGAAGTAGAATTTTAAAATTTTAGTTTAGGAATACTGTCATTCTTAACACTAATTTAAAAAAAAAAAAAAACTACTTCCCAAAACTATTTACATACTATATAGTAAGACAACAACTTTTTATAAAGATGAAAAGAAACAATGCATCCCGGTGTTCAAGAAATATTTTTGTTTTCAAAAAAAGTTTGCAGGTCCTGATGCCTGCTTCTATAAAAACAGCGTCAGGTCCAGTTATAGTCTCTAAGCTGTGCCTACCTTCCTGAATCTTTGCTCTGTATTCAGAGTTTCTCAACAACTTCATGCCTTGAGCATAGACCACATGCACAGTTGACAATCTCTTTGGTTTTTCTCCCCAGAATCTTCAAGTGCCTTATCTGTAACCATTTAGCTCCTCCTTTAAAGCAAGCTGTTACTTCCTCCAAGAAGCTTCCAAGATGATATTTCTTTTCCATTACTTCACACCCACATACTAATACTGCCTTCTCTAAATTACCTCTGCACCTCATGCCCGATAAAAAGTGTTTTATTTCTTTGTATGTCTGACCCACCAGCCTACATGTTCTCAAGGACAGAAACAATGTCACTCATCTCAGCAGCCTGAGTGCCGAGCACAGTCATGGAAAATAGATGGAGTTTCATAAACACTGGAAAATTATCAATTACTGCATCAGGACTGGTACCTCTAGGGCACAAAAATATACACACACATGAACATACCCATATAGACACATGGATGAACACAACAATGAACATACTCAAACACACATTTGAAAATACATACAACGCACACACAAATCATTGCTTCTAGAAACTACAATGTGTTGGGGGGGTCACTTAGGCTGTCCCACTGCCCAGGAATCTTGCCCTACCCTTGGGCAGCTCCCTCTTTCATCCCACATAGGGGCTTTTCTAAAACTTCATCTCTCTCAAGTCTCTCCTCCTCCATGTCCCTCTCACTATCAACAGTGGATAATCTTATATGTTACAAGTATTTCCTAGTCCAAACAGTAGCCCTTGGGCATGAACTCTTTCTCACCTCCTTGCCCCTCCCTCTTTAATCTATCTTTCTGTTTCTTTCCTCTTGGTTTCCCAGGAGTTCTCCCTCCTCCTGCTTGTGGTTAAGTTTCCACAAGCTGCCACCTTGACTTATTCTTTCTCAAGACCTCTTTGCCTGTAGGTCCCCTCTATACATGCACACCCTGCCTTTCCAGCACTTCTTTCTCTTAGGCCTCAAATGTGCTGAAGTAACTATAAAACAGAGAGGATGGCCCATCAAGAGGAAGGGGACGCTTCCTGGCTATGCACCCTCCTCTCCCTAATGTCTTAATCCATCGTTCCCACACAGATATTTAAAGAATCATACATACGTGCTGTTTTTCTGCTTCTTCCTCTCCCGTTCACTGCTGAATCCATGTCAGTCTGACTTCTACACCCATTACTTTACCATTACTTTACTGCTCAGCAAAGGTTGTCAATGTTCTCATAAAAAACCCAAATCCAAAGCCTATGTTTTGTCCTTGTCTTTACTTGACCTCTAACACCATTTACAACTCCCTCTTTCTTGATCATTTCCCCTTGTATGAACTGACACATTTTATCCTTTGGCTTCTCCCAGCTGCACCTCCTGCATCTTCCTAGAGAGGAGTCAACAAGCATTCTTGACATAAGCCAAGTTGTTGTGAGCTCCTGGGACTTGTTACATGCTAACCCTTTGTTTGGTTTGACACATACTTCCTCACCCCTGCCATTTGGCAAATCCCTTCTCCTTGTTAAATCACTATGCAAAATCACCTTCTTTATAAGGCTGGGCCAACCATGCTAAGCATTATTCCATCTCAGAATAGTTTCAGTACTCTGTATCTGTTTAGACTCCCTCCCCCACCCCCACAAGGTTATAAACTCTCTGACAACAGGGTATATCCCCAGTGTCCCCTATATCCCAGTTCCTGGAACATAACAGACATTTTTAAAATGTTTGATAAATGAATAAACTTTCTTCACACTGATAGGAATAAACATGTATATGAGGATGTGATCCCAACCCTGAAGAATTATTTAAACATGATCTACGGGATCTGAACATACAAGGAAGGAGAATGGTGCCATTAGAAGTATACACTTTGCTTGATGGTTATGTCTAAATACAACTACAAAATTAATTTCTAGAGTTGATTATTTTTTTCTTTCTGCCCTGCCACACAATCCAAAACTTTTTGAGCACCGACATTACACTCATTGGAGCATTTCAAATTTTGGATTTTCAGATTAGGGATGCTCAACCGGTTAAAGCTTCTGCAAATATTCCAAAATCCAAAAAAATAAGAAACTGGAAACATTTCTAGTCCCAAGCATTTTGGGTAAGGGATATTCAATCTGTATGAGGGGTCTTCAAAAAGTTCACGGAAAGACTCATATTATCTTTTAATTCTATTTTCCATGAACTTTTTGAAGTACCCTGATATTATAATAAACTTCCCTGGACAACAACAACAAAATGATTGTTTGGAGAATTTAATCATTTTGCAGTGAGAATCAAACTTTCTGAAGCCTGCATAACAAACCCTCTTTAACCCACCAATCAAATTCCAAACATTAAACTATAGAGTTCAATATGACATTTTCTACAAGCATATTCTGCCACAAGATCTAACAACCAATTTCTTCTTAAGTGGTATCAGATATCATATGTATATTCCACTTTACGATAGATATAAGGGGGAAAATAGAAAAGAAAGAAATGAAGAAATTATGAAACAAAGGGAAAATTAAAACCACGAAAAGGATCACAGATAAAGAAAAAAAAGAAAATCACAGAAAATTACCAACAATTATTCTTATAGCCACTGATAAATTTTAGTTGAATGGCACTGAACTGACACATTGGATGGCTTCACGTAATGACTATTTAAGTCACATACATACTACAATAGAAGATAAATAGATGCTTACATGATATGATACCGAAATTCTATTATGGAGTATTGGATGGCCTCTACGAGCAAGGTTACATTTCTTAGTCACACATGTTTACTAATCATTTCAGTTCCCCTAAACCAAATATAGGCAGGGAGGTCCAGTTACATCCCAGAGTAGTTAAATGGGAATTTGGGGGACTTTTTCATACACTTTTGATGTTAAGATAGGTTATGTATTGAGGAAGTTAAATAAGTAATTATTTGAGGTCTTGTATTGTGGTTTTCATTTACTAAGGCAGTTTTTTTTATCTAACTGGCTGACTTGACCATGCCAGTTTGGAAGTGGCAAGAAGGATCCCTTGCCCCAAACCGTAACCTCTTCCCTTGGCTCACCAGTGTCAACAAGTCCATAATGAGCAATGCAGTACTTTAGCAAAGTAAGTTTGCTCATGGAACAATTTTGCCGAGGGCTTGTCCCAAATATTAACAGAGATTTCAGTAAACAAACAACCAACTAAGCGGTTCTGCAGGCTGTACAGCCATGTCTCTACTCACTAAGGTACTAAATAGAGCAACAAAGCTGTTATTTATTCTATGAGAAAAACTGCAGTCTGCATGGGCTAATGCAGCCTTCAGCAGTATTAAACTCCATATACCAAAAAGCTGAGATCAGTGTTTCTCAGTGAGGGGTAAGCAGACTATCAGTAGTACCCACGGTGATTTTAGGTGATGTATTAGAATGCTAAAACTAGCTCATCAAGTCTGTGATGACATTGACATTATAGCTTGGGAAGAAGCTAAAGTTTAATAAAAAGACTTTAAAGAATAAGATTAAGTAAGTATATTGGCAAAAATCATGAAGGAGATATGCAAATGACTGAAGTTTTAGAAATACTGCTAAAAAAAAGATAACTTTTAATCACACATCCTCTGGAATGGCTTAGAGACTGCCAATGTGGCCTGCTGGTCTGACACATTTCAGAGAAGTTGCTGCCAAGAAAAGGAAGTTGTGTTTACTAACTCAAATAAGTAATCTAAGGTCTGTCAAAGCAATCTTTTAGATGTCTGATTCCTTCATAGGTTTGGCTCCCTAAATCATCAAGTGGTCTGTGGTTGGAAGGCTAATGAAGGAGTGTTGATTAGGTGATGCACTATTGCTAAAGATTAGAATTCCAACAGCAACTAACTAAACTGCACTCAAATTAGAAAATGATTATTGTCCCTTAAGTATTTATGTTTAAGACAAAATAGAACAGAAAGCTTCTATGATTTAAAAGTGAATTTTGAATTGATTACTTTATTGGGCAAAATAAAAAAGGTTTAAGATCACTAAAAGGTAATTATCATGATGGACTGCTACTCTTTTTATACTGGATCACTACCTTTGTACCTAAACAGGCCTTCATCAAGTCCCTACTGTGAAGTTATCTTAGAGGTTTTTCCACCTCACTAGCAAAAATACCCAAACCTGCTGTTCCTCCCAACAGCAGGCCAGTCTTGCTGTGAAAGAAGTACATAATATTATACCACATACTAATACTATGAAGAAAAAGAAAGCAGAATAATATTATGTACTTATCTCACTATCTGCTAATCTTCTCCTTTTGCCATAAGAATGTAAGCTCTATGAGAGCAGGCAGTAGTTAAGCTAGTTCTCCCCTAAATCAGCACCAAACAGTGCCTGGTCCAAAGAAAGCAAACAATCAACACTTGTGGCATGACTGAATATTCTTCTTAGTACATCTGAATACTATTTTACAAGTATTTTCTACAAGTTACAGTGTCTGGGCTACAGACACACAGTTTAATACATTGGAGATGTCACCTTTATATAATTGAATAAAACCAACATCAAATGCCACTCATTGGAAGGAAAGCATGAGGCGATGAAGTTAAAATAGAACCATATTTAAAAACTTTCTTGCTAGTGAAGTTGAAGGAATATCTTTTTATCCACAGGATAATTCAGAACAGTTATGTGTGGCTTTGCAAATTTAAAACACTTAAATAATTATCCGTGGATTTCTGACAGAACCAGTCTTCAAATCTGGCAGAAGAAGGTAATATTTGCATTTTTCTGATGATACTTGAATAGAAAGTGTTTTAACATTTTCCTGTATTCTACAAGAAAGTATAATGAGATAAAACTGTGAATGCTACTTTACTGTTTTTCAGGAGAAAACACTAATCCTTATTTAGTGTTCTATTTACTCTTACATATTACACAAAGACTATGTCAGCCTTAGGGAGTCATATCCAATCTGTCCATATCATTTAATATTTCAAAATAGTCAATAGTCAGGAAATCAGAATACAGACTACAATAAAGTTAACTATGCTGTTATGTTCTCAAGACCTAAACGGTAGAAAAAAATCAAATTTCACCATCCTGGCAATTTTCAGGAAGAATGGTACACTGACCCAGCCAGAATCTATCAACGTGAAACTAGCATGACAAAACTGTGAATGCTAAATGAAATGCAAGACACTGTAGTATTCTTATTCCAACTGCAGTGCCCTGGTTATGGACTTTGATTCTAAAGCCTACTTAAATGAGGTATTTTTTATTTGACATAGTAACTAAAAGCCAAAATCTGTACTATCTTCTAAACAATTTCTCCTAGCTTCTTACCAAGGTTGGTGGCACCTCTGCCTAAAACATTTTAAAATATGATCTTCATTCCTCAAAGAATGGTAGCAAACTCTTGTATGCTTCCCTAATGGCATCACTGCACAATTCAAAAGTAACTATGAAGTTGATAAATGAGAGAACTGAAAAATTTTCCCATGGCACCTCGTACCTCAGTGAAATTTGCTACATGCGTACCTCTTTCCCCACGATTCCAACTTTCCTTCTGAGGCAGAAATCATTTTCACAACCAGTCATCACAAGATCTTCTCCATAATTTACCTACATCTGTTTTCCGTTTTAGCACTCAATTAATTGAGATAAATTATAAAATCAAAATGTGAAGAAATGATAGATATAATAAGAAACACCCCCGAAATATAAAGTATATCTCTATTAAGATCAGACTTAATAATAGTTGCCACACTTTCCAGAATTTCTAAAAAATGTAATGCAGAAATTGCTCTCAATACTATCAACTAAATCTGAGCACAAAAGGTTGATCTTAATAGATAGATCTTAAATTTACAAAGGGCTGATTCAAAACCTAACATAGTAACCTCAATCAGGAAAATTTTACTGGCTTATTTTTATTAAAGATTTCACAAAATATGTTGCTTAGTTACTAATCATTATGGAAAAGTATGGAAAGTCTATATTTATAATTAAATAAAAAGATGTAAAATAATTATTCTTCAGGATATAATGAATGAAGCCAATTATGAATTAATATAGTATAGAATTACTCAAATGCATCCTAAAAAACTGAATTAGTGCATTGATCTCATGACACAAAACAATACAAAAATATTTCCCTTTTCATACAATCAGTAAAAATCCTGTTATTTCTCTAATGTATTTCTTATTTCAAACTCTACAAATCTCAAGCCACACAGTTTAACATTATAATCCTATGGATATTTCTACTGACATATATGTTACATTAAAAATTACCTTTTTAACAAGTTATCTCAAGCGTACTCTTAATATACCAATGTCAACTGAATTTATTCTTAATAACAATAAAATATTAGATTATCAGTTTAATTTGAGCTTTCTTTTAAAAAAATCACAAATTCACATATGCTCACATACAAATAAGAACGATGTTGCCGCTGACTAACAGTGAATCAAGACCCAGTTGTCTTTTCCTGATTTTTTTTAAAAGAGCAAGATATGTCACAAAACACAGACATCCACTAACAACTCATATTTTAACTTTAGTATAGTTTAAATGTCCTTTGAAAAAGGTTCCATGTACCTCACACACCTATATCCGAGATGCTGAACAAATTTTATGTTAATATTCTACGATATAAAAATATGAATATAAAACATGGTTAATAGTCTATGTCAAGAGAAACAGATCAATACAATTACTTTTTAACAACTACAAATTATCCCACCATGTGTCCATTTCTTTACCAGTGGTCAATGCCAATTTTTAACTACTTTAAGCAATGTTACAATTGCATGTACAAAACTATGCTCACAAGTCCTTTTAATAATATAAATCCTCAGAACATGACATGCACTCATATACTAACTTTGAACTAGAACCAAAACCTTCTGTCAAGAAAACATGTACCAATATGTACTTTCACCAACAATGAATAATATGCTTTTCTATATTTGTTAAATATGTGCAATACTTCGAAAAGATACTATTCCAAATCTACATTGTAAATAAGTCTTCTTTCTTATAAATAGAATTTAAAGCCTGTCTTTGTGTTTTACAAAATATATTCAACTGTTAGCCCTTATATGGCAGCTAATCAATGGAAACATTTGTAAAATCAGTTTTTCAACTCCCATTATTTCAAAATAAAGCATTTCATGGCTAAAACAATTACAATATTTGTATTTTGTAAATATTTGCCAAAAAAGGGGGGCTAGAAGTTTAAACAGATATTTTTGTTGACAGAGTATCAAAATGGACAATATATGGCTTATTGTTATTTTCTTATTAATAAAAACAAAATGTGCTGTTAAAAGTGGCTGCAGGGTATGTCATATTTAGAAAAATCTCTGACAGCACTATGTCATGTGACAAAGGGAATGAATTTTTTTTTACACATTATTTTTACAAATTTTAGAAAATATCCTGCCACCCTCTCTTCCTTTTTTTTTAGATGCTAATTGACTAAAGGAAATGGCTTCTGACAACTGCTATAAATAATGCCAGGCGTTATCAAACTAGCTAAGGTGCAATAGAACTCTGGAGAACTCATGTAGGCCCAAATATATTTTCCCATGCGGTAAGTTCTCCTGAGGGCACCATATGCAATCATTTCTGAGTCTGGAATGGGGAGTCTTTCTGAAGCAGCATGTACTTCTGATTAAAATAAACAAGGCAGGTATATACTCACATGATCTTGCCTATGAACATATGTCCTGTTAGAAAATAAAACTATTTTCCCCTCACTTTGTCCTCCTCAAACTCTCTTTCTCAGTTATTAAATAACAATTCACAGAATAAAATACCTGAAAGTGGATTTTTAAATGACTTAAAATGATTGGTTGGCAGAATGTGGGCATTTCCATGCTTTTATTCTCATTGTGATTTTACCATGTTTTCAGGGTATAAATAAAGTCATGCTTTTCAGGAGAGGATATCAAAGATTTTACACTCTTAGGATTTTGTACTTTCCAAGAATATACATAGTGAACAAACTAATATGAGATTTGGTTCCTTTGCTAAATGGAAAAAAACACCCTTTTCTTAATTATTTTAATTGCACACAATGTTCTGAGCATTCTGGAAATGCTGTAACACATGAGGAAACACAAACAACAGACTACACCATTTTAATGAGACAGTGATGGAAGCGCTCTGTGTTTCCACCAGCATGACATGCTCTTAAAAAGCAATGACCAGCTTTCCACAGCAAATCCGAATGCAATGGTAGCTAACTAATAAACTCAAATAACTGCCAACAGTTTATTAACAGCAACAATTGCTGTTCTGAAATAGTGATGCTCCAGAAAGATTTTTAAGTTACCAAAATAAGTCATCTGGGGTGACTGTTAAAAATATACATTCTTGAGACCTACCCTAGACCTACTGAGTAAGGATAGAGACCAGAATCCACATTTTTACCAAACTCCTTTGGTAATTCTTAATCCCATGAAGGTTTGGCAAACATTATCAACTAAAGCTAAAATATTACTCCCACCAGACATTGTTTACTGTGTTTCTACTCAACATTTTCCTAAAAACCCAGAATATCTTTTCTGAAACGATGGCTTGTTTAAAGATTTGGTGACATTCTCTTTAATTATATTATATCAGCTACTTCAGAAAACTAGCATGCCTGCAAAATGTTATGAAAAGTTCTGTTATTATTCATTATTAATAATATTACTTAAATCATGCATACCCCTCCACAACAGGTCAAGAGACTACTCACCATAGAACACTATTTATCATGTCTCAAACTATTTATGTTTTAGTCCTGCTGAACAGTTACTCCAATTTAGCATAAAAAAGCTACTTAATTTGCAAAAATTCTAAAGGAATACATTGGACAAATTAAAAGAGCAATCATGTAGAAATCTCAAAACTCACCATATTTTCCTATCATTTAAATGTCAATTGAACTATTATATATAATTACACACACATATACATATAAAAGAAATGCTTTAGAGACTGTGATATTTAGGCTCCTTATAGCTTGTCTATTAGAACAACTTATAACAGTAAATTATTTTGCAAAAAAGATGAAAATTAATATACCTATTCAGTCAGTAAGGTATGATCAAATCAATTGTTAATATTATGGATAAAATATGAAATAAAGATTAATGTATGTGTGTATATGTGTACCCAAAGAATAAGGAAAAACATTTGCACTGGAATTAGTCCAATTATTTTTTTTCATATATAACAAAAAACTAACCCTTCTTTAAATTCAAGTAAAACCTCTGTGTTAAACTTAATAGGGGGGAAAAATGACTTAAATAATGCTTTAATTGTCTTGCAATAAGAACCACTTTATTTTGTGTAAAACTAAAAACTTATGCTTCTTCATTGAGTAATAACTCTTGAAGAGAATAGCTTTGAAAAGCTGGCTTTTATAACATTCTATACATGTACTGGGCTTTCTTTTTGGTTTATACATAAAATCTGCAAGGTGTTCATCTGGTTCTCCAATAATACTAATAATAAAAGTTTCTACTGGAGAAGCCAAGCAGAGAAATGTACTTTTTCCCCTCCAACTCATACATTCTATTATTGTTCAACAATAGCAAACACTATTTTATATATTGGCATACAATTTGTTTTCATGCTGATTTTGTTATTTGGTCCTCACCATTCTAAGAGATGGTCATATGATCTTGCTCATTTGTGAACAAATAAATGGAGGCGTGCATGGTTAAGACTGACTCATCAAAGTCCGCTATGCTAACTACATGGAAGATCCGGGATCCCAAATCAGGTCTTCTGATTCCAAATGTAAAAATTCATTCTCAACACTTGCTGACAATTTAATATCAAACGTAATGGAAATGACAATGACTATAAATACAGAGAGAGAGAGAGGGTGGAGTGGGTATGTTGGAGGGACCACTACTGCATCGCTTGTGGTTTGGTCTGAGTGAGGTGTGGATAAGTTAAGGAGAAAGCCTAGAGCATTAATTCTGAAGTAAATAAGATGGTCCCCTTTACGGAGCTGAAGAACAGATGCTACTGTCTCTGTATGTTCACAGGGTAGACACTGGACATTAATAATATACACTTAGAGACATAAAAATTCTACACTACATCTATCAGTTTCTTTTCAGTTAGGATTGTTAATCAGTTTCTTAACAGATTACAGAGGTCTAAATACTCAATAGCTCACTGAAATTAATTTTTGAGGAAGCGGTCTTTGAACATGATTTTTCTTTAATTTGTCTGCCCTCTGAGCAAAAGAAGCCTCCATTTTCTTCTGAGCTTTCTCTTACAGAGCTTAAGATGTGTCAGCAGAAAACTTCCACTTAGGTAAAAGGGAATGCTGCTTTAGAAGTATAAAACTGATATACGCTAAGTGAGTATGCATACAGTAAGGCTGATCTATATCAACCATTAAAACAGTGTTTGAAGAGCAGTGAAGAAGATGAAATAACTGTCCAAAACACTTCCAAGCCATGTAGAGTCAGACCGATTTTTTGACAGCTGTTAAAGCCATAGAAAAGTATACCAGAGATAAAGCACTGATGGTTTGAAATGGCATAAGTGATTTTTTTCTTTTATATGAACCAAACCTGTACTCTATTGGCACAGAGAAATGGTAAATGTTGTTGCTTTATACAATGAAAACCTAAGTCAAAACAATATAAAAAATTACAATCCTGGTTCCACTGCCCCAAAATGTCTTCTCTGACAAAAGTTACAGGTGCTGTTCCTCTAATTGCACTTGCTTTTTTAGTTATTTTTCTTTGTTCCCTCTTGTCCTAAAGAAAAAACTGTTTTCCTTAAAGAAATTAAAATACATTCAACACATATGGTAACCCAATTAAATGAATAAACATATTCATTAACAATAAACAATACACAGATAAAATAATATATGTGCATTGATTATATTAGCTATTTGTTGGTCACCTTCTATATGTAGCCTAGACACAGAGGGAATACGTGGATCCAGCCTTTGAGGAATTTGCACTTAATCAAGGATATAAAACACTTTAATAACTGTACATAAAAGAGAAAGTGAGAAGTACATAGCAGAGATAATGCTAAAGCTTGGTTAGTTAAAGGAGAGAGAGGTCACAGATGGTTTCAAGATAGATAAGATGTCTAAGATAGGCCTGGAAGGATGAGTTAAAGACAAAAAGGAATGGCAATACAGACTGCGAAAATACAGACACTAAGGGCAAGGATGTGGAAAAGCACTGAACATGAATACTGAGGGAAAGGATCTGCATGGAGCACTCATGTGCCATGGAGCTGGCAGGAGACGAAGCTGGAACTCTGGGCCAGAACCAAATCAGTAAGGGCCTTGAAGGCCAGGCTAAAGAATTCAGCCTTCATTTCTCAAGTAACTGAAATTCACCCATTCCAAGATTTCAGCCAAGGGCAGAGTTAGAAAATTTAATAAAATGTCCTAAGGACTGAGAATAAGACAGTATATGGGATATGAAGTAATCCTATTAAATAAACTGGAGATATTTCTACTTCATAAACCTTTGCTTCAGTTGCCAGAAAGCTGGGAGATAAACTTAGTGCTCAATTTCATATCAAGAACTTGTTTCATCTCTTTTCTTTCTAATTAATTCATTACATTTTTTTACAGCCCTATTTGATGTGCACTTTACTGTTTTAAGCCAACTCAATCCTTTTTTGATGAGGTATATATATATCATACATGAATAAAATTAAATTAAAGTTTGTCCTGGTACCAGGTAAGGTTATAGATGCAACACAATGTTTCAGAAAAGAGAATTTAGAATTCACCCATCAAGTAAAGCTCATTCCTCTATAAATATTTCAATGAAAGATTGCCTTATCATATTAGAATACTGAGTTACTGCACTTGACAATCGTTCTAAAATCTACAACCACTGGGTTCAGCAACCTATCTTCTTGCTTGGCTGTCCAGTTTGACCTTCCCTGTGAATCAGTGCTCCTACCATGATGCCAAAATGACCTTCTGAAACTTACAAGGCTTCCAAGGCTGCAGATATTTTCAGCTGTATCAGCCCCGGCTGTCACAGCATTCTGCATGATATTGAGTGGCAAAACTGGAACCTCCTGTACTAGCCTGACCTTTTAAACTCCTAATATTTTGCTGCCACTCAAAATTGAGTTTTCTCTTTCTGCATTATCTTGTGATGCTATTTCTCTTGCTTAACTGCAAAGCAGTAATTCTAAGCATAAAATGACATTTTTCCTTACATGAAAGTAAAATACTTCCCTCATGCATAGTAAACCTAACATTAGTAGGGGCTTTAAAATAACTATTTATTGGCATCTATTAATAATATTTTTTTAATTACTGAAAAAAGATTACTTACATTTCCTGGCAGCAAGACCTAATAAAATGCCATTATTCCTGCAATGGCCAATTTAAAATTTGAGAAATGTCTAAATTTTACATCCATACCTATGTATTATCTATGTTTACCATTATGTATTCAAAGTGTAGTACAGTGCACAGAATATAAAAGGACAAAAATTAATATTTAAGTGAACATTGCAGAATCTACATGTTTAATATATTCCATTTACCACAGAATTATTGAATTGAAATATAGGTGCTTGATTTTCTCACCAAAAACTTAATACATTAGCATGGAATCTTTAATCTAAATACACATGCACACATATACACATACTCGTATATATCTGATAATTCTTGGTACATTAAGGGAAAATATTTTTTGAATCTATTAATGTCAGGTCATTGTCAAACAGAAAACTGTTGCCATGTGAATAGGTTAAAATTTAACACTAGCAGAAGAAAAGGGCAATGGAAATCATTAAGACACAAATTAAGATTCTGAATAACAGTATCTATCAGCTGCTTGATCTTAAGCCTTAGCAATCATTAGAAAATAATAATATGTTTAAATTTGCATATGTATATTAGAATATCTTTTTTTTGTTTCTACTTAGGGTCTGTGGCATACTATATTTTCACAAGTCCATACCTGTAGCAAATGCAGCAAACCACAAAATGATATTAAATATAACATTTCAGAGCAAACTTATAAACTAATTCATTAGTTGGAGAATGGATTCCTTATCTTCATACATTTATTCTGTTCCATTTTTAGCTACAACTTATGCATTTCTTTATTTATGGAATACACATGGGCATATGGATATACCACAAAAATATGCACACATGCACACACACATACGGACATACTCTAGTCATTCTAGTAGGGATTTGGGGGGGGGGAGTGAGAAAAGTTAATCATAAATCTCCAAGCAAATGTAGAGGTATTCAATTTTCAAAGACATGTTTGCTTATTTTAACAATGGCGACAGATTTCTATTTTTTAACGATGAGAAAAATGAATTGAATTACCCTAATACCTTCAATAACGAAGCTGAATAGATTATAAGAGCATCTGCAACATGCTTTTTGGGCTCAAGACACTTCTTAAAATGTGCCACTTAGCAATCCATCCAAAAGAGCAACTGACAGAGTGCTATGTCACTCAGAATTGACATCAGAAACTGCACAGGTGGTAATGATTTTGAGTCTAAAAGTAGATTTTGCTGATCTTGAAAAGTGCTGGGGCAGAGGGCATTAGATGTGAGTAGAACTAATACTGCACAAACCACACAAGCAGATTAGGCTATCTGACCTATCATTCCTTTCAAAGCCACTGAAACTTCCAAGTCCGTTCCATCTCTCTGCTATTTTACGACCACAGTGCTTCAATAAACCTCTTTCACACCTTACTCCATCATTAAGTCTGTTCAGAATTAATCTGGAGTAGCCCTCAAATCTACATTGCTATGAATATTCGCGTACTTAATTTGTACTATATTGATGGAAACAAACAAGCAGGCAGACAAACAGCAAACCTCCTGGATAGAGATCTTGGCTCTGCAGTACCTTACTGTATAACCCTTCAGCAAATTATTTAACTTTACTCTTCCCAAATCTCCATTTTTCTCAGTGACAGCAATACATAAATCTCACACAGCTGTATGTATGTACGTACGTATGTATGTATGGTCATGTACGTAAAAGTACCTACAAGCAAGTAGCTATTTTTATAATTATCACAATTGCTAATAGTTGGGTCTTTTGTTGTTGTTTTGCTTTCATTATTTCAGTTATGAATGGGCCTTTCTCTAGGGCATAAACCCCAGAAAATAAAAAACCTTATCTTTAATTTCTCTTGAATATCTCAATCAAAATCTTACAGTGAAACTTTTTTTTTTTTTTTTTTTTTTTTTTTTTTTTGCCTTTTTCGTAACAGGTAAGGGGATCACAACCCTCAGTGTGGTGTCGCCCACACCGGGCTCAGCCAGTGAGTGCACCGGCCATTCCTATATAGGATCCAAACCGCGGCGGGAGCGTAGCTTCGCTCCCAGCGCCGCACTCTCCCAAGTGCGCCACGGGCTCGGCCCTACAGTGAAACTTTTTAATGCAGTGGGTTTTAAACAAATAATTATGGTTATGATTAAAAATGAATAACGGTGAGCAGCAAACTAAAATTCTGAGTTTTCTAACCTAAAATGCAGATTAAATCCTGGAAACAAGGAACAGACACTTCACAGCTAAGTGGGGACTTACAGAAATGCACAGCTACACTTTCACCATCTGAAAGTTCAGTCTGGCCTACAAAATACAGCTTTATTTCCTGAACACAAAGAAAAGCTGGAAGAAAAAGAACATCATGTGCATATCTAAAACCCACTGTCATCAAACTTAAATACAGCTCACCTCTCTCTTATGGATTTTTCTTTTCTGTTAACATAAAAGTTGTAGAATCTGAAACTAGATTGTCAGTACGAAGTGTTTTAATCTGCTCCTAATTAGGGAATTAGCATGAAGAAAATTCACATGAACTGTATGTCTCCACCTTTCTCCAAAAGTTCGAACATCAGAAGTAAATTAATCTCTTCTGCCTAGTCCAGAATGACACTGCAGTTGGGTCGTGCTTATTTATCAAATAATTAAATAGAAAAATAAATGGTTCAAATACTGAGTCACAAGATTTCATCATTATGGGTTGATTTTGTCTTTTCTCCAATATATACAAAGTGTCTAAAGAGTTAATGTATGCACTGAATGGTTTTAGGCAAATTCCACACTCTGCCCACAAATGGCCTATTCTTGGTTCCCCTGTGCCTACTTTGTTTTTCCCGTACATTATTTGTGAATATTTCTATCACCACACTAGAAACTACTTTGAGAACAGGTACATTTTACTCGCTTCTTTATCCTCCAAATGACATAGCATGATAGGTATCACATGGGCAGTGCATTCGATAAAGATTTGCTAAACAGGAATGCTTTCCTTTGAAACCAAAAGCAAGGCAAAGACTCTTCCATTTCCCTTCTCTAACTAATGTAAATCTTATTTGGTATATATTCTAGATAGCTCTAAGAAGAGAAGAAGTTGTTAGCAAAGTGACATGTCTCCAACAGAACAAGTCTTCAGCTAATAGCTTATCTTTTAAAGTCATAAGCTATGCCACAGGGATAATTGCAGAGAGCACAGACTGATGTGTGAAAATGATGTAACGTGAAAGTATAAAATAACCACGCGAGGATGACCTATAAACTTGGGATATGCTCTGGAATTACCCCTATCATTTCTTGGTGAAATTTTTATGGCATCATATCATTCGTGAGAAAAGCACATTGTCTTCAAACTTCACCAAGCTTCCTCTGAGGCGATCCCAAATGGATTTACCTACTGCTAAATGCAATGTGATCACACATCACAATAAGAAAGGAGACCTAGTTTGTTTTATTTTTGTTTTTACAGATCCAAGAAACAAAGATTATAAGGCATCTGTCAAACTATATGCCATTTGTAATCCAACTTCAAAGCAAAGGATGAAAATTTGTTTGACAGCCTTATAAATTAAATTTATACCTTCTTGACTTATGCCAGTTGTTGTATGGGTGAAGTTTTTAAATTGTTTTATCATAAACATGCCACATTCATTCCCAGCAGAATCATAAAGGGAGAAAAAGAATGCTGGGTTTTGAAGTGAGAAAAGACCTGGCCCCAACTGTCTGGCTGCTCACAAGCTGTGTGAATTTAGGCATGTAGGTTGATTTCTCTGAGTCTCAGCATCCTCATCAATATCAAGGGAATGATGATTCCTTCCTCAGAGACCCACTTGCTAATTATTTATCACCATTATCAGGTTGTTTGTCTTCACCCAGCATTTTTCCAAAAAGAATGGAGGCCATCAATGTCCCACTATTTTCCTATTCTGAGAAGAGTGTTTAATCTTCAGGCCTATGTCAAGCACCACCTCCTCCACACAGCATGCCCTGGCCACTCATTTACACAAAGACTTCCATCTCTGAATTTCCTTCTTTCTTTGGGTGTCCTCCTTTGGTACTCAATTGTGTAGTGCCTTGTTCTGTTAACTTTTCATGCCTTTCTCTCCAACTCAATTATATGTTAAAGATGGACAGAAAGTATGTAATTCTACTTTGGATCCTCTTCTCATGACCCGCTACAATCCTTTGACTCTAATCGTGCTCAAAATATGTCTGTTAATTGATTACTTAGCAGAATACAAAGGATGAATTGATTTCTCTATGGCCTGTTATTAACATGGTAAAGTAACTGTTCAAGGGAAAAGACTTCAGCACTCAGTAAACTTTTATCCATTACTGAGAAATAGACATAATATTCTTCTTCCTAAATTAATTGCTCCCAATACAATATTTATTTTTAAAACCCCAGTCCTCAAAACTACATTTCTCTGAGACAGTCATTTCCCATATGCAATTTTCAGCAAATGTGGTCCCCCAGAAAGCATTATGCAGAATACTATTTGAGGTATATATTTTTCAATAGTCTCAATTATTGTTCTGCACTTCTCAAATGAATTTTTGGAAAGGTTATACAATGCCTCAGAGAGACTCTACACCTAGGCCAAAGATTTTCTCATATTCCCTGTTCACTTTTGCTACGTTCATGTAATCTCTCAAAGCCTTCTGGATGAGGTATCGAAGACCAAATGCCTTATCTGAATGCCACTAAATTGACAATGCAGTTTTCCCTGAATGTTAGAGCAGTGAAATTCAAATAATAGCTCAAAATAGTCGGGAGTAAATTTGTCTAGTTAAAATTACCCCAATGATGAAATCATAAAGGCAAAGAAGAATTTCTAATTTTAATACTACTTAATCTTAGTTACTTAAAAACGAACGTTTTTAACGCATCATCTTAATGATATAACAAAACAGATTCTCACCATATCTTTACAGCACAAGACAAAAATCAGATGGCGGGGTGGAAAGTCTAACGATAAAAAAAGCATGTATATAGTAAGTTTGGCTTTTGCATAACACTAACACACACACTTAAAAAAGGCAAAATAAAACACTATGAACATTATTCTCTAGCTCTATAAAAGCATGTTATATTTAAAGACGTAAATAGGGTAGTCTCTGTATTATTTTTCATGGATATAGATAATTCGAATAGATAAAAAGTGGCAAATATTTATAAATAGAATTTTTTCCTGAAAACTGTCTCTCTCTACATTAAACACAATATAATCTATCATTGCTCTGACATTCTCTGCTTGAACTGTTATGATGTTTTTTGGTAAAAATCATGTAAGGATCTTAAGTAAAAAAGGGCTATGAGTACTCCAATAAAGCTTTCTATACTATTTGAAATATAACTATCCTCATAACTCCAGATAACTGTTAACCAAAGCAACTGCTCATTTATTCCCAAATGTAAATCATTCTGTCTATAAGTCACTGATTATTAAGGATTTTTATTTCCAAGAAAAAAAATATCTTGGTTATACTGATACCTTCCCTAAAATAGCAAGGTCTGAGAAGTATAAATGTCAGCCGCATTGAGCACATTGCAAACTCATTTTATCATGTATCTATCTGCCACCTTGTTTGTCACTGAGGATAGGTTACACAGGCATTCTGCATGGACTTCAATAAGGAACCAGAACTGCCTGGCTGACATTAAAACGTTTTCCAGCAAATAACAATATACCCCTAAAGATAAAGTTACATTTACTTTAGAATTACTAATTTGGGATAAAGAATTTGGTGGTCCTGTGCTTTAAAAGAATTTGGCAAAGAAACGAAATGTTTTCAGAATTTAACATGTATCTTCTACTTAATCAAGTTATAATCTCTGATAAAACATAACTTTAAGTGTTTTTCTCTTACTGATATTTTAAAATATAATGCTTTATACCAACAGAGCTCACAAGTAGCAGTATGACTGATGAACAAGGATAATATTAAAGTTTAAAATAAGGAATTTTGGGGGCCGGCCCGGTGGCGCACTGGAGAGTGCACCGCTTGGGAGCGCGGCGGCGCTCCCACTGAGGATTCGGATCCCATGTGGAGACCGGTTCCCGCTCACTGGCTGAGCGCAGTGTGGGCGCAACACCAAGGGTTGCGATCCCATTGCCGGTCCCCGGTACGGGCACGACACCGAGGGTTGCGATCCCGTTACCAGTCAGTAAAAAGAGACAAAAAGGAAAAAAAAAAAGAATTTTTGATTGATTAAAAAGTTGCTGATAAATCAGCTGCTACATCCTATGGACCCTAAGCTTGTCACATTTTCCCCAGCACATGTGCCCTCCATTTCATTCCTGCATCATTCCTTTCTTTTGGTCTTTCATCTCCATTCTGCACAACCACAGTGTCTACTTCATCCTATGTATTCTGTTCTTCCTCTATAAAATTTCACAAACCACAATTCCTGTAAGGTCACTTTCCCAACTAACTGTCTTCAGATGTTCCCTGCTGTGTATTAAACGTACTACCTGCTCCTCAATGACCTCCAAAGCATAGCACCAATCTCTCTTTCCCACCTGATTTCTCATTTCTTCCTAACCTATGCCTTTTCTCTCTATCCTCTTACTTTCTACCCATTCTTCCAGCATCTCTTGAAATGCTGTAGAAAGTATTACTCTTCAGAGGTATTCCAAATCTTTATGGTCTCAATCTCCTGTCAGCACCCAACACAAGTATTTTTTATAATCTGTACTTATTCTTTTACATAGGAGCATGAGTTCTAAATCTGGACTACCTTAGTTCAACTCCTTGTTGTGTTACTCACTAGTTAAGTACCCTTGTGCAATCGACTTGACTTATCTGTGCTTGTTTCCCCATCTGTGAAATCAAGATATTAATAGTACCCATTTCACAGGACTGTTCAGAGGAATACATAAACTAATTCATAAACCTTAGCCTGGCATATAGAAAGTGCTCAAAAATGTTAGCAATCATTATTGTAGCTATTATTCTCATCATTGAAAGCAAGACAAAAAATTGGTTAAAAACATGGATATTGGAATAAAGGAAAAAAGAAGACTCACAGCTCTGCAAATGACAAAAAAAAGTTCCAGTCATGTTACTTTATCTTTAAGATTAAGGTCATAAGACCTATTTTACAGCACAGGAAAGACTAACTGAGATATTTTGCAAAGACTATCTTTACATGCAACTTCTGTTATTTTAATAATTATTATTGACATGTTTGTAATTTCACCAATGTAGAAACTAAGGCATGGAAACAGTAAATGGTTTCCCCAAAAATCTTTGGTTCCTTTCAAGAAATAGACAAAAATGCAATAAATATATAAGGATACAGTAATAATAGTAATAATATGGATATCACTTCTCACATTTACAAAGGAATTCCACTTTCACAACATGTTATCCCTCATGAGGGCTGTTTTTGTTGTTCTACCTGCACTGCAATAAATACTACACTTTCAGAACAAATTTAGATAGTGTTTATAAAAACTGGTGCTGCATATAATCACAACTTGGCTTTTTGAAACCGAAATCTAGTAAACAGAAATATCAATGAGTGTGCTTCCGATAGGGGAATACTGAATTGCAAGTCCATCCAGTGGCGCAGAGCTTTTCCCACCAACTTTTCCCCACAGCCACCCTATGCCCTCCTACTCTTTATATCTGTCACCTTGCTCGACTACCCCCCTGCTTTCTTTCTACTAGGATAAGAGTTATCCATCCACATGGAGTGATAAAATGTCAGTAAAGGTCAGTATTTTCTTGTAATCAAGACAAGAGAGAAACCAATAAAATGCTAATGTACCATTTTCACTATCATCAACAATGCTGATAAACAATGCTGGATATATGACTCAATTTTTTACATACAGTAAGCTGTGAGTGATCTGTAAGTTCTAATACTAAGTCAAGTTCAGAAAACATTTTTGATAATATTCTAAATACAAATATAAACTGAGGCCTTATTTTGACATACTTGCTATTTAACATAGAACAAGCTTATGACGTGCACTGACTATTAAATGTAGCCTTTCACTGTTTATATTTCCTCACATTCTCACTGCATTTCATATTGTTACTATACTTTTTAGGATTTTCTGGAAGAGTCTATTCAGTCACAATCACTATAGACAGATGTCAGCAAGCAGGGATTTTAAGTACAGAAATTACAGACAATGTTACCATAACTTCCACAGACCAGGTTCTTAAAATATTATTAATATTTTTGAAAACCCCAAAAAATTGTATTCATAAGTGTGATACTTCTCCCAATGTCCAAAACCATCAGCTATACCTTCCGTGGGTTGTTTGTTTGTTTTGTTTTTTCAATTTTCTTTTATTCAGAGTCAGATTAAATTAGATACTCTGGCTGCTTCTCATTAAAATCTTCTTACTAATACAGTATGCATGTATTTGTCTCATTGCTGTTCATTATGTTTATACATTTCTTCTTCCAAAATAAAATCATTTCGATTGAGCTCTCTCACAAATTCTCTACATCTACTGTTCACCTCAGCTACCTACTTGGGTTTTCTGAAGCATCTGTAACTATTTAGTGGCTGCAAAAGCTGATATTCTGTGTTATTCAACAGTGAAACTAATGACAAAATCTGTCAATATTCTAGTATAGGACATTAAGAAACCAATACATTTATCCCAGATAAAAGAACTAAATAATTGAACTAGAATATGTATGAAAGTCCTGTACCTAGATGTTACATACGCATATAAACATATGGAAAATATGGAAACATCAATGAATAGATGTAATGATTGCTGCTTTAATCAAGTAATATTTTGGTAAGACTGAAAATTTAAGAATACCTTCTGTTTCCTATTGTTTAGGCATTTTAGGACTGTTCCCTTTATTACCAGTATGTGAGTCAGAGCTATTAAGATTTGTCTTTCACTTCTCTGAACTTCCATACTATATTACCTAGCCATTGCTTAGGAAATATCACTTTCTATTTTATACTGATTTTCAAAACTCTTTTTTCCCTTACCAGACTGCCATTTCTTTGAGGACAAGGTATATTTTGATTAAATTTGATAGATTTCACTGAGTCTGGTGTGGTAATTTTGCCACAATATGTATTCACCTATAAATCAACTTTGATAAAATAATATCAAAATGATAAAATAATATTTCAACTCAGCAATGTAATGTTTATTTCATATCCCCATAATCCTAGAATCTTAACTCTTTAAAACAAATTCATTTTTAGTTAATAGCTTTCAAACTCTTGAAAATGTAGAGAAAATCCAATGTCAATTATAAATTTTTGGAAAACTCCTTTGGAAGAAGAAATCTCTTCATTTTGTGAATTTAACTAAAAAGGGACAGGAATAGAATTGATACGTGCACGGACATCAGCAGTGGTCTTTGGATTTCGTATTTACCACAATTCTTTTTAATAACGTGATGTAACTTAACATCCAGATGATTTGAATAAATTGACATTGTCTTGGGAAAAGTTATATCTTCATGCATGCAATCACAAACAAATTGTGTCTTCACACTTCATGGGAATATTATTTTGTGTATCTTTATCAACCTTCTCTCAATTTCTTAAAGCAATGTCAAAAGAGATGGCAGTTTTCCTTTTGGAGCATATACACTATCTGAACCATGAAACTATTTCATAAACAACATCTTTACTTTTTTGAAATAATTGATCTCAGCGGAGAAGTAATTCTTGACTCTAATATGACTACATTTCATCTTGAGATTAATATATCCTGAATCGGGCCGGCCCGGTGGCGCACTGGATAAGTGCGCCGCTTGGGAAGCGCGGCGGCACTCCCGCCCAAGGGTTCGGATTCCACATACAGACCGGTTCCCGCTCACTGGCTGAGCGAGGCACGGGGGCAACGCCGAGGGTTGCAATCCCGTTGCCGGTCCCCAGTCTGGTACGGGGGCAACACTGAGGGTTGCGATCCGTTGCCGGACACGGAAAAAGACAAAAGACAAAAATATATATATATATATATATATATATATATCCTGAATCATTTTAACAAAGGACAATCGCAGAAAGCTAAGAGTAAGATCTCAAAAATAGTAGGAAAAGTGCCAAATAAAAAATGCCTAATATTCTAACATAAATTTTTCAAAGATTCTTTATTTGTATATATATCATAAGCACATGTGACAAAATGCTTCTCTAAAAACATGAACAATTACCTGAAAGAGATGTACTGGATCCATTAAAACAAACAAAAAAATTAATAATAATACTCCTGTGCAGAAAACTGCAACCATGTATTTGCTAGTTTTTTCCCCCAAGGATATACCTATAAAACACCACATAAAAACCAATTTCCCTACCTCCAACTTAAAAATATAAAATTTGTCTAGAGACATTTAAGGCTGTATGTCAATAGCGCTTCTTAAATCCTCTGTTTTGCAATCAATAATCCTCCAACCATTAGTGAATATGCTTCATGACTCATCGGAAACGATGTACGAAGCTAATGGGGATCACTCTCCTCATCCTCCACACACATATTGATATTAATGGGAGCTATGCCTCATACAGTGGCAGACAGATTCAAGATGGCACCAGGCCGAGAGGCAACTCTTCTTGAGGCTCTATATACCAGAGTATTTCAAAAAGTTTGTAGAAAAATAGCATTGAAAGATAACATGAATCTTTACATGAACTTTTTGAAGTGCCCTCATCTGATCTGTCTCCTTACCCCCAATGAATCCACTACAACCATCTTACATCTTTGGCATCCTTCAAGAAAATAACAGTAAGCATACTTTATATGGTTAGAAAAGAACATTTTTTCAGCTTAACACTCACTGTGCATGGCAAAATGTACTTCAGTTACGAAAATATCTGAAAGGAATGTTTCTAGGACCTATGCCATTGTGCTTTGTTTACCAGTCAGATGCTTTCTCAAGAATGTGTTCAAATTATAGACAATGTCTCTGCATACAGAAATTCTTCAAAGCCCCATAACATTACCACAGAAACATATTTTTACCTTTCCCAACATTCAAAACAATGCCATATTCCCTGCAGGTAAAAATCTTTCTTTCTCACGAATTTATTAATCTCTTACTAACATTTGGCCAAGAGTTTGTTCGGATTTATTTGGTGTTTTTATTTTCTAAGGAAGGAAAGTCATCGCAAAGGAAAATACATATTAAGTATTTGAAGATAATTGCTATTTACTGATAGCTCTATTTTAAAATAAATTTTAGTGACTAGTTTATGTTTGGTAACTTCAGGACAATGATAACTATAGTGTCTCTAAAATGTTCCCAAGTAGCAATCATACTCTATTCTGGCCTTTGAGAGGTGTTAAGACTCATCCCCTAATTATAAGCCTTTTCTCTGTTATTACTACCTCCCATTAAATCTCTAAACTAAATAGCAGTTTTGAGAAAATACAAATAGATATTAGGTGGTGTGTCTTCTCAAATTTTGGTTACAATGGGAAGGAAGGACAAGGTATTTCTATGAATAATAAACTTTCTATGTATAATAAATGCTTTATCTTGTAAAATTAAAAGTCAGTCTTACTGTGTTTTGACCAGCAAACTCTTTAAGCTTTCCCCCAGAAAACTTTTCCTGCTTTATTCTAGAACAGCACCGTCCAATATAAATATACTATAACCCACATTTGTTATATGAAGTTTTCTAGTAGCCACAGTAAAAAAAAGTAAAAAGAAAAAGGTGAAATTAACCTATTAACCTAATAAGATATTCTATTAAAACCAATATATCCAAAATATTATCACTATAACATATAACTAATAAAAAAAATTAAACAGATGTTTATCATTTTTTCTCTCATACAAAGTTTTTAAAACCCAGTATGTATTTGATACTGAGAGCAAATCTCAATCCAGACTAGCCACATTTCAAGTGCTCAATACCCACATGTGACTAGTGGCTACTATACTAAACAGCACATTCTAGATTTCCAAAAATATGAAGCTTTTTGGCCTAAAAGACCAGGTACTTTAAAATTTTCCTATGTAACATCCTCCATGATCAGTATTGCTGTTGAGATTTTTATACTGACCCAATCATTCAGTAAACACATTTACTTCCTTCTTCCACTCCCCTGACTCTCGTATCTACTGCCCACCCTAACACCTTTTCTTAAGAACACGAAAACATTTAATCACCTATACTTTTCAGCTTCTTCTAAGCAAGTCCTGAGATGTCCTCTAATCTGCACATCTTCTATCACCGAGCAGAAAGCCAGAAGGTGCAGCAGGAATGTTTATTCTGTTTCCATAAACAGATTAACGAAATACAGGCCTAACGTATGGAACAATGACAAACGCAAGGGCAATATTTTTGCTTACAATAAAGATTGGAAATTTTACATAATCAAGTAACACACTCTTGCTCAATGAGAAATACGATTTTACTATTTTTTCCTCCCAAGAGAAACCTTCGGATATTCTGTTCTTCTTCTGGAACAGAACCCAGTGTCTCATTTCATAGGAATTCTGTGCCCAGAGGAAGAACAGAATGTTGGAATCAAAATTTAATGAATTCAACTCGGAGTCTAAGTTTGCCTCAAATGTGGAAATGTAAACACAAGCAATAATATCTCAAACCACGTAACACTTTGCTTTCTCTTCTGGCATGCCTGCATAGAATACCACACTTGATGTGTATCTGCACACAAATTTGTTCTTAGTCGTAGGAGAAAAAAAAATTAAACTAGGCACATGTGAGGTTTTTCTGAGTCTCTTAGTAATAATAAAACCTGCTCATTATGTTTTAAGTGACACTATAATTACAGACGGATGAACAGGTTTTCTGGTGCTGACCCAACCTGTTCCCTAAAACACAAAAGGCAACTTTTGTAGTCCTCAGTGAGGAAACCCCCCATTAAATGAATAAAACTAAAAACTATGTCTACATTTTGAAAGAAAGCCTAACAACATAGTAATTCCACCCCCCCCAAAAAGTAACCCCCCATGCAAATACACAAAACAGATGAAAATTGGAAAACTGTAGGTTTCCTTAAAAAGCAGTTTTGA
This sequence comes from Galeopterus variegatus, assembly GCF_000696425.1. Classification (NCBI taxonomy): domain Eukaryota; kingdom Metazoa; phylum Chordata; class Mammalia; order Dermoptera; family Cynocephalidae; genus Galeopterus; species Galeopterus variegatus. The sequence continues at coordinate 193,057 of NW_007726958.1, forward strand.
GCTGTAATTGTCACCAACTTTAAGAAAGCAAAGATATAAGTGACTTGGTGTCTACTACAAAATGACTTGGTGTCTCTACCTATAACTCTACATCTAAGACACTCTAACTATTGAACTAAATATTCTTAGGATGAGTTTTACAGTCGTTGAACGTTCATTTTAACTTGTCTCAGTGATAATATTTTATCTTACCAGCGAAACAAGGAGAAACACTTAATGCTCTTAGAAACTTACACAGACAGATAACGTGGAGTGGATCACTTATGCCGGTATAGAATAGTTATGTACTAAATACCCTCTGGGTATAAACAGACACTGTGTTCAAACCCAGGAGGGAGTAACACCGTGTCCACTGGTGTAGTATTTCCAAGCACGTTGCAGAGGGCCTGCACATCCAAAGGCATTAATTATGACTTCTCTCTGGGTGTATGAATTTGTTTCGAAATTCCTCAGAGTATGGCAGAGTTTACTATCCATTTGCTATCGCTTGTGCCTATGCCGGTGAGCACACGGAGTAAAGGCAGTGGCCATAACGTTTCCGGGAGCTCACTTCTAATCCTGGGGAGGCATATTCCACGTTAACACACCACGGAAGCCCAGCAGCCGCACACTCTGCAGGCCCGAGGAGACTAGGAACACAATCACTCCTGCAGCAACACCCCTGTAGTTGCGAAGCGCTGGGAGAGGGGCAGGCAAACGCCCCACCATATACCTGCTCGTGTTACAGGCTCTGGAATCAAAGTATTCTCACATGACACATTACTACCAATAACAGATTCCGGCTCCGTTTAAAAAAAGAGGGGGGGGGAGGCTACATATTTGTCCTGCTTTTGTCTAAAAACCAGAACCCAAGTACTAACTATTTCTCATTCTTTTCAACCTTTCATGAAAGCAATTCTATCCACCAACTGCGGCTCCACCCCGAGAGCTTCTATACTCACTTTTCTTACAGTTTTTGAGTGACGCACTACAAAACGATGAGAAAAAAAAGAAGAAAGCAGCAGCAGCCCTCTCACGCAGGGCGTCTTCCGCCCCGTAAACTTGGCAAAAGGCAAACTGGACTGAAATACAGCACTCTCCATATAAGGCAGCCCAGCTAAACATGTCATGCGTAATTTATGGGTAGCAGGCAGAGAATTAACCTTTGCGTGCACATATTTGGCCCGGCTGAATACGGGCCGGACGGCAGCCCCGGGGCCAGGGACGCGGGAGCCGCTGGGAGGACCCGCGCGCGCCGCTCGCAGCGGGGGGACTCGCGCCGTCCCCCGGCCAAGGTCAGCAAGTTGGGAGCGCACTTGCACGCACCTGCTTCTCTTCCTCCCCCTCCTCCCTCGTCGGGAGCGGGCTGCGCTCTGACAGCGCCCGCAGAGCCGGCCAGCGCAGGGCCGGTGGCAGCTGCAGCCTGGCTGTGCCCGGAGCGGGGCGGGAACCGCGCGCC
>NW_007726958.1:195046-212172 GCF_000696425.1 Galeopterus variegatus
TGCCCCGCGCCCGCCCGCTCTGGCCCGGGCCCCGCGGTCGCCCCTCGGCCGAGCGCAGCCGGCGACGGCTTGCTCACTGCCGCTCGCCCCTGGGCGCGGGGAGCCCTGGGCAGCCGGGCCGGCGCCGTGCATCCCCGCACCCTCCCGTTGGTACCTTCCGTCTTGCACGTCCAGCATTACACCCTCGCCGCTACGGTGCGGGGGGACGCACCCCCTTCCTACTGCTCCTCCCGAGCAGCTGGGCACACGCAGAGGTTCGCTTTGAAAGAGGCCCTTGGATGGGGCTTTGCAAGGAAGCCGGCAAGGTTAGACCGAAGATTAGAATCAGATTAGACTGAAACCCTGAGCTCTGATGGGGCTGCCGCCTTAAAATGCACCACACAGTTTTTGAACCTTGGAGGGCTATCTAACGGGCGGGAAAAACATCTGCGAGGCTGCCAGTGTGTATCTTTTTGTAAGAAGAGGCCGTCCACAGTTTTGGAATTCTTCAGTAAAACTGATTGTCATACAAGCACCACCACTCACATACCTGCTTCCCATCTAGGTTGTAAATAATATCTGGGATTTAAAATCCCCTGTATTCCCAACTTTGCACTATTTGATTTATAGAAAGCAAAGGTGCCTCTTTAAGAATAAAATATCATTGTCTGAAATACTGGACTATTCCAAGGCAAATAGGCCGGAACAAAAGAAACCACAGCCCCAAACCATAATTCACTGGGTGCTATAAGTTGGCTTCACTTAGAATGGACAGAATCCTGGACTTCTGAGATGTGATCAAGTTTTGGAGATTAGGGGGCAGGATTTCCTTTGAATTTAAAGAATTTTGATAACTTGTTCAAGGATGATTCTTGTCAAAAAAAAAACGTTTGTTCCATGTTTTGGAAATGATTTGGGCCAAAATCTTGGATATGGTATGAGTACAAGTTCTTCCTGCAGGTTTGTTAGGTTGGGTTGAAGAGGGCGGGGCCGTTTAGGGAGGAGAAAACATGGCAAAAGGTGCTAAGGTACAGAAGCACCTTCCAGAGGCACTAATTACAGATTTGACTTCCTGATCCTTGGCTAGCTCCACAAAACACTGAGTTAATACTGTGCACTAATCCCTTCCAGAACTAATTAATTAATTAATTAAATGGTGCCACTTCTCAGTGTTAATCATTAAAAAATACCCAAGTGCCCAGACACTTGAAGCAAATTAAAAAGACACTGACACTTTTTCAGAGAACTGGGATGGGTACTATCTGCCAATAGCTACCCCAAGCTATGAAGACTTCCTTTCTTCTTATTGAGCATTCTTTTCAACAACGACATCAGCTGCCTGCTATGCCAGAGATGCAGGAATGGGTAAGACAGAGTCCCAACACTCAAGGACAATACCTCTACTAGGGAAAAGACAAATAAACCAATTAATTCTGCCTGACGGATAAGTGTTATGATGGTAGAAGAGAACCCATGAGGGGCCTGGGGAGCGTCGGAGAAGGCTTCCTGGAGGAATTGCATTTAACCAGTGCCTTGAAAGGTGTGTAGAAGTTAGCAAGATAAGAAGGGAGATGAGTCCAGGTGGAGAAAAGAGCTGGGCATATACAAGGAACCTGCCAGCCTTTCTGTGAGAAGGGAGCAAAGGGTAAGTGCGGGGGAGTACCAGAAGATGAGGCTAAAAGTAGGTCTGTGTTAATCCAAGGAGCCTCATCCATGCTCTGAAACTGATGAACTAGAAAAGTTTACACAGCACGGGCAATAGGTGGAGTCTGGACTTGTATTGCAGAAAGATCCTGTGGCAGCAGCTTGGAGGGTGAATGAGTGTGGGGTGGTGGCAGATGGAAGGGTGAATGGGTGTGGACAGACTGGAAAAATGACTCATGCAGGGAATGAGGAAGGGAGGAGCCTTGGGAGACTACCAAATCCCTGGCTAAGTCTACTGGATTGTTTGCTACTTGCCTTTTAATTTCTTCAGTCTCTCTCCCATTCTCTATGACAATGGAGGCCTGACTTCTGAGCGGAGCCACCTCTGCATGTGGTAGCAGGCTGGTGCCCTAGCTGGCTTCCATGCCCCTCTCCTCAGAATGCCCAGTGAACCGCTAAGAGCTAATCCTGGTGGTGGGCATTTATTTGCATTTGTTCGCAGTCCCCTGTAAGTTAGAGCTTTGGTGTTCTTTCTTCATGTGGGTTAGAAAATTTGCTGTTTGGAGCAACTTGCTAAAAAGCAGGACTTTGAACCTGTGTATGATCCAAGAGGGGAAATTATTTTTTCTCCTTCAGCAATGGAGGAAGGGGGAACTTCGGGGAACAAAAGAAAAATTGAAACGGAGACAAATTTTCTGCTCCACTGAACGGAATACAAAGAAATACAAGAAAGACACTTGAATGTTAGAAACAGTAGAATAAACATCCTGGCAAATGACAAGGAGGAGAAAAAAATGTTATTTTACATTAGATAAAGAGAAAAGGAATGGCTAAGGAAACTCATGAAACCATGGTCAATCTAGAACTCAAAAATTAGTCAAAACAAATTGTGACATAAAATTACAGTGCCACTTGTTTAGCCTAATTTATTATCATTGATAACATTATAACAGAAAATATCACATTTCAAATTTTGAAGCACTATAACAAACATAAGATCATATGCTAAAAAATATGAAATCATGTTGACAGCTTTCAACTACCAGCACATCCTAACCACATTTCAAATTGTGGAAATTACTAAAAATCATTATAGTAATAAAAAGTTAATAGTTTCCTATTTAGAATATCACTGATATTCCTTCAGTGCCAGGAGAACATTATGGTTTCTTTTACTTCTATGAAGTGTAGTTATAGTTCATAGATTCATGACTGAGTATCTCCATGAGTATAAAAAGAAAGTTGTTTGTGGGTGGAGAGGGAAATTATAGAAAACAATTTCAGATGTAATAAAATTACATTTTCAGATAAAGGAAAGAGTATTCACTACAGGTTCCTGAAATATTTCAGTCCATTCAGGTCTTAATTATACAAATGAGTCACAGTAGAAATACAGTTAAGGGATATAGTTTTTACAGATAATATCAACTCCCTGTTTACCAATAAAACAGATAAAGGAAATGGTAGCATTTATCTTTTTCAGTCAAATGGGAGTCTTTAAGGCACCTGTGTGTGTGTGTGTGTGTGTGTGTGTGTGTGTGTGTGTGTGTGTGTGTGTGTGTGTGTGTGTGTGTGTGTGTGTGTGTGTGTGTGTGTGTGTGTGTGTGTGTGTGTGTGTGTGTGTATGAATTGTATCTTTCTCATCCTACATTTGCTGCTCCATAAGATCTCACTGCATCCCAAATATAATTTGCCTTTTCTGCCCTCCAAAATCATCTAAATAAAAATATCCCAAGAAGGTATTTTTTAATGAAAATATAAAAATGTCTTGAATCACAGGAATGCTATTTTTTATTATACCAGGGCAAAAATAATCAATTGCAAGATGTCAAAACCAGGACCCAGACATAGGTCCCTTGCTTTCTAATCCATGCTTAAATACAGGTGGTTAACAGAAGACGCTTCTAGAAGGCAATGAAAAGTTGCAAACATTCTTGCATGGAGAATCAATTTTAAATAGATGCATTAAATGTTTCTTCATTAAGTTTTACAGCATGGTTGGGGGGAAGGGGAGACCCTCTTTGGTAGCCTGAATTCAGACTTGTTCAGATATCTAAATAAATATACTTGATAGAATTACATGAATTTAGTTTATCTTCAAGGACCTCGATATATTTCACATACAAAGTAAGTTCTTTAAATTATGCCTATTATTTAAATATAGATAATATGTGTTCTATTATACGAGGGCACTTCAAAAAGTTCATGGAAAGATTCATATTATCTTTCAATTCTATTTTCCACAAACTTTTTGAAGTACCCTCGTATATTTTGTAGACATATTGTATATCATATAATATAACATCACATAAATCACATAAATATCAAAATATTATGTAAAATCAATATATTTGTCTGAACAGTGTTTATAATGGTTAAAACATTAACTCAGTTGTGTATTTCTCACAACTATTGTAAATGCTATTTTACCTAAAAGTTTAATCTAAATCTTCAATATAATTATTTGGGGATCTGGCAATAGAAAGACAGAAAGCAAATACATTTTAGAATTAAAAGTTTACAAACACTGAATTTTAGTAGTGAATGGAATTTTGGAGACCATTTGGCCCTGTTCCCTTGTTAAACCAGAGGAGAGCGTTGTACAAGGAACTTGGCACCGCAGCAGAGCAGAACTGGCATCAATGTCTTCTGACTCTCTCAGGCCATTTATTTTCATTGTCCTGTTTTCTTAAAGTTGATGGGGACAAGAAGAAGCCCTAATATAGGCCTAACAGTTCCTTGACTATAATGTGAAGTAGAGCCACTTTAGATTTCTGGGAGTATGTTTCCTTATTCCTCTATTTCTTTCTTCTTTCCTGTTCTTTTACTCTCCCCACTTTTCATCCTTCCTTTCTTTTCTCCATACAGAAAACACTTCTTTACACAATGACTCTATCCATTTCGCAAATGTTTATTGAGCATCTACTATGGCTAAATCCTATTCCAAGTATTATGGTTACAGAAATGAACAATCCAGACAAATCATTTCCCTCACAGTGTTTACATTCTACTAGGGGAGACAAGCGATAAATAAGTAAAGCGGAAAGAAAAAGGTAAACATAGGAGGTAATTTCAGATGGAGAAAAGCTCTATGCAGTAAAATAAAACAGGTGGGGGGGGATGGGGGGGAGGTTGTGTGTCCAACAGGATGGACAAGGATTGAGGTGCTCATATGTAGGCAGAGTCCTCAGCGAAGTGAGGACTCCCTGGGGAAAGAACATTCAAAGCAGTGGGAATGGCAGGTCAAGAGCCTGAGGCTTGAGCTCAATGTAGGGCTGGAGATCTGGTGGTGAATAAAAACTAAGAGACTACCTAACCTCAAGAAGCTTATAGTCAAGGAAGAGAAACAATGAATGTTAATCAGTTTATCACACTCAAAATAAAAAGCTACAGTAATGTTCCTTTTGGTCAGTGGAAACCATTGAGCCTTTTGGTTGTGTTACAGGTGGGGGTAAGGGGTGGTCCAATTTGCTTTTCACAGAGATAACTAGATCACTCTTGACTGCTGTGTGGAGGCTGGTGGTCTCATCCTATAGAACACAGAAAGTGCACCGCTGCTGAGAATGGAGCAAACCAAAAGAGTGAGCCCCGTCCAGGAGTGCAGGGAGCTGCAAATGGTGGAGACACAGCAGCAGAAAGTGATTTGGTTGAAGACCCTTAGCAGTGGGGTACACCAAACTTAAAATCTTACATCTCAGAGTTGAAATCTGACATCTCAGAGCTGGAGAGAATTCATAAGATAGCCACCTCCATGCCTTCAGGGAAGTGAGATATGTAGTATGTCTGTGTGTGCATTACTCATATTTTATTTAGAGTCAATACAAAATAGAAAATTCAAAATTGCTGAAGGTAGAATCTTTGTGTAACAATCAGAAGTGATTCCAGTTCCCAGAGATAGTCACATTATTTTTACAGTTTATTTCCTTCTAGGCTTTCCAATGCAATTTTTGTTTTACATAGTTGATATTGTACCATGTATGGAATTTTGTGTTCTGTTTTCTTTGGTTTTTCTTTCATTTAATCTTTTAACACAACCTTGTAAAATAAATGACATCCTCTATGTCATTTAACATAATCTTTACTTTTCACATGAGGTAACGAAGGCTGAGAGTTGACCCTTGACAAAAGCCTTGCAGCTAATAATGGGTCAAGTCTCCTGTCCCATAGTGTTTCATAGACTATATCCCAAGATCCTAAATTAATCTGTCTAATGTGTAATACATTTCTAAACACTCTACCTGGGATGTACACATGTCGTCTGCTGTGGAATTGTCGTTAAGGAAAACAAAATGTAAAATAGTGGTCTTTTTATAAATAAAATAGATACAAAAATAAATATATAACAGGCAGCCAGAAGGTCAAATTGGATGTATCAACTTTGTATACTTATAAGATATAATTATATGTAATATTGTGAAATACTTTCTACCATCTCATTAAATTGTATGTTGTAGCTTAGCCCAGAATTCCCTTGTAATCTTTTAAAAATATCTAATAAGTCTTACAGGAAAAAATGTACATGAAAAACATGGTCCTTGCTTTATTTGTTCCAAAAGCCTAACAAATTTTTGAAAATGCCAATAGCAGAGTTGATTTTAATTTTCCTTAATGTCTGCTAGATCTATCTACTAGTTTCATTCTTGAGGTTTCTTTCTTTTGGCTTCTATGATATTCCACATCCCTCTCTCTTTTCATTTCATCCTGTGAGTTCTCTTTCTGGATCTTATGTTGGCTCCTCTTATTCCTTCTTATCTCTTTGAGGTTCCTGAAATTATGTTCAACCTTTGTCTCAAGAGGTGCCTTAAAGAGACTTTTGAATAAGAACAATTTTGGTGACATTAATAAATGGTAAGAGGTTTACATACACATCTTTTTCTCTTCTTTCCTTTTGCCTTGTCCAACAGTGTAGGAACTGAGCAGTACAGTCATACGTTATTTTTAATATCTTAACTTAGACGTCAGTACACTGGCTATTGCTTCTTAATTCATTTAACAAGTGTTCACTGAGTACTAACTGTATGCCAAGAGCTGTGCTTGGCACTGAGAATACAGATTATTTTCTTCCTCAAAGTATTCACTGTCTAGTCTGTCAGTGGGGACAGACATGGGGGCAGGGGAGAAAGACAGTTGGAAAAGAGTGTAGCAAATGAAACAATTTAGTTAAATTCAATTCAACAAACCCTGCTTGCTTACCATGTGCCAAGCAGATGGCGAAGAGGATAGGACTGGGCAAGGCCTTGCTGCTGCAGGCTTTGAAGCAGCTGGCAAATGGTAAGATTACCAGGCACGTGTTAAGAGTTTCATGGCAGAAGGAAAGTCAGAGAAAAGTCACAAAGGGCCATTAGACAGACAAATGACTTGATCAGATGAACACTTTTAACAAATCATTGCCCTAGCAATGTGAGGAGAAAGGTTGTTCTCCAGATTTTTCACACAGCCATTACGAAAGCTTACTAAGTTTTAGGTCTATTTCCCAGGGCATGGGAATCCCAGACAGCAGAATTCCTTGCTCTGCTTCAATGGATCCCAGGCTGGCCTTGCAGCTCTCTCTCTTCACCTCCCCTAGACCTTTAGTAACAAACCCTCAACTAGGTGATAGGAGATTATCTGATTAAAGTCATTCACACTAAGGCGAGAATGAGGCTTAATCCTTCAAGAGTGTTTGCTTTGACAAAGGATAGCTTGTTAAGCCTAATGAACTGCTAATTGTCAGAACTTGGCTGGCTCTGTGGAAGGACACCCCCCCTCACCTTCCCAGAATCCCCACCCCCACTTCCCTCCCTTCTTATTTCCCTTTCTGAAATAAAGGAAGAATAGAACTCGGTGAATTCAGAAATGTTAGGGACTCTAATTTCACACCTTATCTCGTTGAACCCTCACAAGAGGTATATGATGTGGTAATTATGAGCTCATGCTGGAAATGAGATAAACTAGGACAGGGATTTTTAACTCTGGCTACATTTTTGGATGAATAGACTGTGACCCAGACAAATTAAATCAGATTCTGGAAGTGGCACCCGTAGGTTGATTCCAGTGTGCAGCCAAGGTTGTCCACTGCTGAGCTAGAGTTTAGGAAATGGAAATTACCCAGAATCAATGATAATCCATCCACCCACTCCATTTCTCCGGTTGATAAGTAAAGTTTATTTTGCTCAATATAAACAATGTTATCTGAAGGAAACTCTGTCTCAAATAGAGTTAGATTTAGTTAAACTGGTGCCCATATGCACCTAGTAATGTGGGAGATAGGACTAGTTGTGCGGAGCTAAATTGGTGGTGAAAGAATATGTTTTGTCATGCACCTGGTTGCAAATGGTGCTTGTTAGGCAACTGAAATATGTTTCACTAATTCTTACTTGGTTAGACTTAAAAAAACTGGACAGTCAAGATCACACAGAGGATAATTCTATATATTCCAGGATGCTTAGGTTGCAGTTTGCTTAAAGTTCCATACTCTATCTGCTTCTAAGAAATTGCAATCATGAGCAACCCTTGAGAATGACACCACAGCCTCTGAGAGATCAAGTGTGTCCTGGGCCATATACTAAATTTTATATATATAAATATATAAATTTAAGTATATAGATATATTCTTTCTCACTCTTTTTGTGTTTGTACACATACACATAGAAAGAGTGAGAGAATATATTTATATACTTAAATATAGAGAGGACAGAAACATATTTAGTCTGATATCTGGTATATGTATATATTTAGTCTGATATATATAAACATATAAATACTTATATATATCAGGCTATAGAATATGTGTGTGTATCAAAATGAAGAAATGCCCAAGAAACTCTTTTGCAAATTTTAGTATAGTTTATAAATTTATTCAACAAATTAACATAATAGGACATACCTCATTTGAATCTCATTGGAAGGTAATGTTGGGAGTCTTAATTTAGGTAGGGCCTTTGTGAATTTGCTGTCAGTCCAAATGACCCTCCTGGCCCCACCTGGATAGATCTGAATGACCATATATCTGCACTGGGCTTAGCAATGAGTAACTGCTGACAGGGCCTGATCCCATCTTGCCCTCCCATAATGAATGTGTTTTCAGACAATGTGGAGCATTCTTTTCCTTTTTCAGACTTTTCTGGCCATAGGTCACCAGCTCATCACTTACTGCTGCATTTTTATTCTAAGCCTTATTGCTATCAACTTTCCTATCCAAGTCCACAAATAGTCACTGAGCAACTGGCATAGTTCCAGTCCTTCCTAGAGTCTGAGGCTGTGGGGGGAACAACACTAGACCTGAAGCCTGTTGAAAAGTACAGTCTAGTGAAGACAATGGATACAAAATAGTAAATAATTATGATCAATTAAGTAAATAATAAAAGTGAGCAAAATGTAGTGAAAAAGAATGAGAGTGTATAACTGGCGAATCTAAACAGATCATTGTTTTTTTGATCTCCCGCTTTTTTCATTGAATTCAAATATCTAGAATTACAGCCATGTGAGAGTCATCACAGTACTTACACTAATGCTTCCTGAATTCCTCTTCATTTGTAAGGACGGAATTCTATTATAGTTGCATGAAATAGTGACTTTATTTCTGTCAAGTGGCAGGATGTCCATCACATCGTCCCTGAGGCAAGGTTGGAAGAAATCTGTGACTGATCATTTACTACTGCGCCCTTGCTGTGTTCTTTGGTGTTACTTTCCTTTACTTCCTGGGCTTAATCTTTTAAGTCTATGACATTTATAAGCAAAGCCAGCTTCTCTTTGATACTTTCAAGGAGTATAGCATGTCAGCTTTTGAATTAATATTTGAAAATAAAATGAAAACCCGATTGTATTATCTTTTGTTTTGTCAAAGTTAAAAGCTCTTTTTTTTCTTTTCTATTTTAAATCTTTTTTTTTTTTTTTTTCTGGATGTAAAATTAGTTTTTTGCTCCTAGATATAAAGTAATATGTGCTTATCATGTGCCTTTAATAGGTGTTTATGGATTCTGTTCAAGGTACCATTGTACAGATGTTTATGCATGATTGTTCTAGACTTGCAGTAGAGCAATAGTCTGTAACTCCCACCCACGTGCTTACGCCCACGCACAGCGTAACTTCCTTCTACAGCTTCACAACTCCCACGCTCCTGCAAAAGCACTTTCCTACTTGACATTTAGTCTTTGCAATTAAGTAAAGAAAAAGTTAACTGTATGAAAGAAGCTGCCCACTCTGGGCCTCTCTCTCTTTATGGAGTCATACCTCTCTAAAGATAGTCTAAATTATAGACTTAGCTAGGATAGTTGTTCCCCTTCGGAGGCCTTTCAAGTTTGTTTATTCTTACAAAGTTTTGGTAGGTCTGTCTGGACAAAGCTGTAAATAGTTTGCCGGGGTCCCTAAATACCAAGAACTTCTTGTGGGCGCTGGAAGGTATTAATTTGCCAGATTAGTTTTGAACTTGTAGGAAAGGGCATGTTTGGCACTAATATCCAATTCATAGAAGGCAGCGACATTAATTATCAGGAGGAAGAAGTGCATGGATGATATGTGGCATAACCCTGGATTATTTTCCTTACTATGGTGGAAGCAGCAGCCAACTGAAGTAAATTTATCTTGTCTATGACTAAATTACTGGGTGACTAAAGAGGAAAAGGCTGTCTACTTTGGGGTTACTGGCAACAGGTATACACATGCCAAATATGATACAGGGCCAATTTCCACTGGCAAGAGTCACTGCCACTGCAACCTTGTCCTTCTGCCTTTGCTGTGGCTGCCCTTGGCAACGGGGTGTACCCATCTCTCCCCCACCAGTGTGGTGCAATGTTCTGGTTACGCACCACACTACTTAGAAGAATCAGGTCAGAAAAAAAATGAAGTTTATTTCAAAGGCTGCTTTTCTGCCCATGGCCTTGGTGCTGTAAAATGAAGATAGCCTGTAGAGTCTGGTATTAGGTATGAGATTTTGGGCAATCTCTATATGTCTCAGTTTTTGCAAATTTAAAATGTCTGCTTCATGGAGTTATGATAATGAATAGCCTCTTGAGAATTATCCTAACATAGGTCAGGCCTTTCAAAAAGTATAGTTGTCGTTATTATTTAAAATAGATGGGGACTTCCAGTTAAGATGGCAAAATAGAGGGTCACCAGCGTCACTCTCTCCCACAAATCAACCAATTTACAACTATCAAAAAGCAATGACAGCCAAGATGGGGCCACGAGAGCTCAGGGGAAGAGGAGGAGAGACCTGCAGAGTGCATGACGGTGGGAGAACCCACGATGAGAGAAAGAAAGAACTGCTCTGACCGTTTTGAATCCCAGCTGCTTTCAGGCTGGAGCTGCTGAGCACACAGAGCAGCAGCTGGCAAAAGCTGCAGCTTTGTCCTTTTGATGAAGTTGCTTAGAGGCAGCAGGGGAAAAGAGGGCCTTGGTGGCCCACAGGCCAGCAAGACCACTAACAGGGCCCCCGTGGAAGTGAGGACTGAGGAGCCATAACAACTGAAAAAAGAAGCTGCCTAGAAGCCGGTGAGTCATCACAAGGGACCAGCACACAGCCCATCCCACAGGAAGTGTTTGGAGCACGGGCAGTGGGGGAGATGGGCCCATTGGAGAAACACTAGAGCACAGCAAGAACAGCTGATATGATCCCCATCAGCACAGGACCAGTCAGTGGAGACTAGTCAGGAATATGGAATTGCATAGGGTACAGTTTGCTGAAAAGACTCAGGCTCAGACCAGAGTTTCTGCACAGTGCAGATGCACTGGATCTGACTAGACATGGAAGTACCTATATAAAGTCAACCATTAAAACCCGAGCTGCACAAAAAGCCTTCCCTAGAGAACCAACAGCAAAGCAGCAATTTAGTTCAACCACAGAGCTCAAGTGCTGGTCCCCACAGGAAGTTCATCCATTTTAGAAGCAAGCAAAGGACAATAAATTAGTTCCAGCACAGAGTTTAAGTGGTGGGAACAGCAAATAATTCAACACAGAACAGAAAGAAAAAACAAAGTACCCACAACCAGAGACAAAAAGTTTGATATTAACTAGTAAAGGTCTCATTCCAGCAAAGCTACCAAGCCAGAAAGGGGGGAGGGCCAGGGGCCTCAGCCATGCCCCTCAACACTTGCAACCAGTCCTGAGGGTGTAGACTGAGAGACTCGGCCATGCCCCCCCACCATGCACAACCACCCCAGCGAGGACCACTGAGCCACTGCTGGAAGCGCCCCAGGATCTCTCCAGCCAGTGCAGTGGGGGGCCTCTGATCTCAGCCATGCCCCCCTGACACGTGCAGCTAGCCCAGTGACAACCACCGAGCCACAGCAAGAAGGGCCCAGGGTTCCCAAGCTGGGGTGGTGGAGAGCGAGGGCTTTTGCCACACCCCCGTGACATATGCACCCAGCCTTGCAATGACCAAGCCACCAATGGAAGCCCCCTAGTCTCCCCTGTGGGAATGCGGGGGGTGCCACAGGCCTCAATCCTGCCCCTCCTCCTTCCTCCTTCTTCCATCCCATTTCCTTCCCCTTTCCCCTCTCTCTCCCAACCTCTCCACAACAACATCATAGAATGTAAAAAAAATAATATTAATAAAAATAAATAAAATGAAATTGATGGTAATTATGAATTTTAAAATATACACTATTTTAAAATATAAAGTCCTGTTAAACTTCAGGTCTCTTCAAACTGTAAGGATTCAAATCATATTATAAATCTTATGAAATATACAGCTATTTTCTTCAAGATAGTATAGCTATAGAGACAGAGATACCCTTACAGGTTTTTGACTAGGTAGGTAGGATGCAACTAAAAGGGAACCCAAGTTGTTCCCTGGAATGATAAACAGGAACTTTAGAAACATCACCCTTAATTGGCCAGTGCACGGCTTTCTTTTGTCCAACTTTCCCCACTCACTTTACAAGGAAAAACACAAGAAAGACAATCCAAACCAAGCCAAGCAAAAGACATCCACCACTTTAAAGAAGAGAATATGGTGCTCAGTTGCATGGAAACCACTTCCTTTGGAGTTATATTTCAAAATTATTTTCTTACCCACAGAAAAAAAGTCAGAGCTATTGCCACAGGAAAGAAAAGTTAGCTGTCTTCTTGCTACTTGTAAGTAACACAAGTCAAGAAAGCATTCCAGGCATAGCTTCCTTTTTTCAGCTCTTACCCCTACCTCCCTGAAAAATATATCTCCTGGCTTCACTGGAACAAACATGCTCAGAACTCTAAAAGGAGAAAATCATGATTATATGTTGCTAAGTACTACTCAGTAACAAATTCTTGGGCCACACGAAAGATGACATCACCCACAAAAAGAGGAATATTTACACTTTTTTTTTTTTTTTTTTTTTTTAAAGTATCCAGTTTAATCAGGGGGGAAAATTTTTTTTTTTTTTTTTTTTTTTTTTAGACTGCCATCAATATACAAGTTAGGGACTCGTATATTGCACTTACACATTTATAAAAAAAAATGTTTAATAAACACTGATCCACAAATAAAACCAATCTGAAATTTTATTTTATTTTTTTTTTATTATTATTATTTTTTTTGTCTTTTGTCTTTTTTTGTTCCGTGTCCGGCAATGGATCACAACCCTCAGTGTTGCCCCCGTACCGGACCAGGGACCGGCAACGGGATTGCAAACCTCGGTGTTGCTCCCACGCCTCGCTCAGCCAGTGAGCGGGAGCCGGTCTGTATGTGGGATCCGAACCCTCGGGCGGCAGCACCGCCGCGCCTCCTAAGCGGCGCACTATCCAGTGCGCCACTGGGCCGGCCCCAATATTTACACTTTTGAAAGAGATTATTTTCTAACATGATGGGTCACCCACAAGAGGATTAAAGCCAAATAAGGCAGGAGGAGAAGCCTCTTGTCTCTGAAGAAGGCGTCCTTAGTATCCACTTTCTGAGGGTGATCATCACCCACACGTTAACTAAATAAAGAGTTAGACCCCAAGTCCACGTGTTCTTTCTACATTCCCTTCCTGGCTCTAGTTCATGTCAACAAACTTGTTGCAGAAAACTTAATGCCCTCATACTTTTAATACATTTTCTTCTTAGGTCAGGAAGTGGCTTACTGTTTCAGGGGTGTTCTCTAAAACTCACACATTCAGATATTCATGCATTTATTCTCTCACACACTTGCACTTGGAAACCATACACTACTTCACACTCTGCAATGGTCTGATAATAAGGTGGGTCATTGTACCCATGTACTTATATGATAGGATGGAATGCACGGCTTAAATAGCACACAAGTCATCTGTATCCTTCCAGACCCCATAATACCAGTAGCACAATGGTTTTCTATTTAGGGTTTGTAAGGAGTGCTCAAAAGTGGGCTTTTGGCTCGTGCAACATCACGTCTGCCTGCCTTGGGGAAATAATAGTTGTCATCCTTCCATCACACACTCAGACCAAGGCCATACCAGAAATAGAAGAAGCCAGACTTGTTGCCATTAACTTCTTAAGTATGAGGGAAATTCGTTCCTGTAGATCTGAACTAATAGATGTTGAGTCTATTTATTCAGTTTAAAAATTACATCATTTTCAGTAGGCTATTCTATATTCTCTCCCCAAATCACACTCTTCAACCCCTCAAAAGTTGGGTCTAACTAACTCTGAGATTTAAAAAGTAATAATTTGGGTCATTTAGAACTCTTGGGAAAATAAAAATAAATCAGAGGAAATTTATAATCAATGTGGAAAATGGCAGAGTTAAGTTACTGCTACTTATAAGAGGAGCAGGTTGATGTTGCTAAGATTTGGGAAGACTAAACAAAGAAATATCTGTGTCCCTGAGCCTGGAAAATAGCCTTTTCTCCAGTTTTATCTGCTTCATTTAAATGTAGAAACTAAGAAAGGCACATTATCACCCCATTACCAGACATCAGTGCACATTTTTTTAAGTGGCCGTTATTAGAGTCAATTATTTCATGGCAATTTTGCTAAATATCTTAAGTTGTCAAATTTAAATAATATTTGAGCCCCTTTCACCTTTATCAAACCTGCACCTATTATGGAAATGAAAAGGAAAGAAAATGTAGTTAACTTCTGAAGGAAAATTTGGCTCACCTGAAATTCATCTAAATATCATAATTTATCTCCTGAGAAAGCTTTAGACCTATGAAGTAATTCCTGCTTCTCTTCAAACAACAGTTTTTCCTGACCTATGTTAATCATAGATAATGGGTCATGCACTTAATCATAGATAATGGGTCATGCACTGCATTTCGTCCCCAATTCACACATGTGCATGTCCTTGCAAATGTTTGCTTACAATGTACAACTCCATTTCTTGGCCCCAAATCTCTGTGACTTGGTCCTTTCTCAACACCAGCTTTTGAGCTTCATCTCCCACCACCCTCTAAGACCTAGATGCCTTTCCACTTCCAAAATATACCACGCTCACTCCCACCCCTGCACTTGCCAATCACTCTTCCTGGACCTCTTTTCCTAGAGTCCTCTGTACAGCTCTCTCAATCTTTTCATCATTTAGGTCTTAACTTAAACGTTACCCTTTCAGAGAGGCCATCTCGGCATACCATCTAGGTAAAGAAGCTTTCCTCTGCTGTCTCTCCATCCTTCTACTCTGCTGAAATTTTTCTAGTCCCCATCACTACCTGATGGTCCCTTTATCAAATTAATTTGTTTACTGATTTACTCATGGCTTCTCCCCACTAGACTGAAGTCTCCTTGAGGGTAGAAACTTGGTCTTTCCCCATCTCTATTTCCCCAGCACTTAAAACAGTGCCCAAAGCATAGTATTTGACATATGAATACATGAATAAACTCACTTTAAAATGAAAACAAAGGCTTCTCACAAGAGCTAAAATCCTCTCTTCACATAACCCACTTTCTAAGAAGAACCACAAAGTCAGGGGCACCAAATACCACCTATGGTCGGAATACAGAATAGGAAAAAAAATTGCTCTATTAAATTCATGTAATATTAAAATATTTTAATTTCTTTGAAATTTTTCTGGAATTTTCTGAAAATTTATTATCTCCATCTAATGAAGCAATTTCAGTAGTTCAACTTTAAAGCTGCCTCCTCCATCAAGTGGTGCCTTGTACCATCACTGAACCCAGAAGTACAATTCTCAGTTATTTTGATTTTTTATGTGACACCTTATATTTTTGATGCTGTAGCTGGAAATCCACTTTTTAAAGTATTTCCTCTGCTAGACTGTAATATTTTGGAGTCAGGGCTGTGCCATATAATCTGCAAATTCTTAACTATATCTAACCCACAGATTTGCCTACTTTGCTTCTCAATAAACAAGTAGTAGAAGTAGTACAGCAGCATGAAGATCCAGCTTAGAAACCGACACACCTGGATCAGTTTTGTGACCTTCATCAAGCTACCTACTTCTCTGAACTTCTATTTTTTTTTCCCTTAAATGTATGAAATAGGAATAATAGTACTTATGTTACAAGATTGGTGAGGTAATTAAATTAGTTAATCATGTGTAACACCTGACATAGGATGATACCAAAAAAATGTATAACACAAAATAGTAAAGTTATTATTATTATCATTACTATTAACATTATATCATCATCATCATCATCACCATTTGGGAACGAATAATCTCAAGAACCAAGTCATACGTTTACATCCTTGAGCTTGATAGTTTGGATGTACAAGAAAAGCAGTTCTCCTAGAGTAGCTTTATAATCCACTTGAAGACCAAAAATAGAACCATAAGTAATTACAAGACAATCTGTGAAGTATGTGCATAGATGCAAGGTCGGCACGAGCAAATGTTTAATCAGCAAAGGATTCTGGAAGGAGATTGCTCTCTATCTGGCCTGAGGAAAGCATTGAACCCTAACTGTAAAGGAGAGCGGGCACGTGTGCTCCTTAGTGGTGAGGACAGGACAGAACAAGTGCAAAGGTGTGTGGCAAGCAGTGCAGAGCAGCTGCCCGCCAGGATTCTAAAAGTTTAGTGGCAGTCACTGTGAGCTTGTCCCTTTTTAGCTCAGTAAAGAAGAGCTGACATAGAAAAAAAGAGAACTTCTTGGTCTATTTGTTGTCTCCAGGAACCACTTTTTGTTTTCGGTTCCTCTGACTCAGTATGAACAGAAGAACCCCACCTGGTAACTGCATGGCAGTTTAAAGCACTACCACCACCGTGGCCTCCGCAAGATGGCCTTGGGAGATAGTTATCTTTATAATGCTCATTTCATTTGTCCAGGAGACTCAGAAATTAATGAATTAATCAGCACTTATTTATTGATTGCCTACCATGCTGCATGCATTTTACTAGACATTGGGGCTAAGTCTCTGCCCTTGTGAAACTTGAATAAAGAACGAAAGATTAAAATGTTATGTAGGGTTGAGTGCTATCAAGAAAACTTAAATGGGGGGCCGGCCCGGTGGCGCACTGGATAGTGCGCCGCTTGGGAAGCGCGGTGGCGATCCTGCTCGAGGGTTCGGATCCCACATACAGACCGGTTCCCGCTCACTGGCTGAGCGAGGCATGGGGGCGACGCTGAGGGTTGCAATCCCGTTGCCGGTCCCCGGCCCGGTGCGGGGGCAACACTGAGGGTTGC
>NW_007726958.1:212182-237304 GCF_000696425.1 Galeopterus variegatus
AAGCCAGCATGAACTTCTTTACTATTACTGGACATGAAAATGTTAAGAAACGATCCCTGCTCTTCACCCCAAGTCAAGCCCATGAAAAATGCTCTCAAATTCTACTTTCCAAGATCACAGTACTCTTTATATTAAATAACAACAATAATTAAAAAAGCTTAAGCAGGGCCGGCCCGGTGGCGCACTGGATAGTGCGCCGCTTGGGAAGCGCGGTGGCGCTCCCGCCCGAGGGTTCAGATCCCACATACGGACTGGTTCCCGCTCACTGGCTGAGCGAGGCGCGGGGGCAGCACCGAGGGTTGCAATCCCATTGCCGGTCCCCGGTCCGGTACGGGGGCAGCACTGAGGGTTGCGATCCGTTGCTGGACACGGAAAAAGACAAAAAAGACAAAAAAAAAAAAAAAAAGAAAGAAAACTTAAATGGGGGGCCGGCCCGGTGTCGCACTGGATAGTGCGCCGCTTGGGAAGCGCGGTGGCGCTCCCGCCCGAGGGTTCGGATCCCACATACGGACTGGTTCCCGCTCACTGGCTGAGCGAGGCGCGGGAGCAGCACCGAGGGTTGCAATCCCATTGCCGGTCCCCGGTCCGGTACGGGGGCAACACTGAGGGTTGCGATCCGTTGCTGGACACGGAAAAAGACAAAAAAGACAAAAAAAAAAAAAAAAAGAAAGAAAACTTAAATGGGGCCAAATGATAGAGTGACTGGGTTAGAGATACTACGATAAATATGTACTTGGTTATGCAAAATGTCTGGTAGGAGGAACGTTTGAGCAGAGACCTGAATAAAGAAGGAGTCATGTCACAATAAGGTGTGCGGGAAGAGAGTGCCAGGAAAAGAGAGGGAAGAGCATGTGCAAAGTCAGAGTCAGAAATGAGCTCAGGCCAAAAAATAAGGAGTGGAGCCATGACATGGGGAATAGGATACGAGGGAGGACATGTAGGCAGAGATTAAGACATAATAAGCCACAGTGAGGAATCCGGATTTTATCTGAAGAGAAAGCAGTTAAAGAATTTTGAGCAGACAGTCACATGATTTGATTATTATTTGAGAAGGTCATGCTGGCAGGGATGCAAGAGTAGAAAAAGAGAGTTTTCCTAGGAGGCCACAACAAGAACAGAGATGATAGCTTCTTACGTTGTGCTCCAGACGTGGGAGGGATAAGTCTGGTCAGCATTGCTGGGATGTATTTCGGCAGTAGAACAGTTGGGCTTGCTGATAGAGGGAGTACAGGTGAGGAAAAGAAAGGAAGAAAACAGGGATGCTTTCTGGCCTGGATAACTAGAGGTAACATGGTGCTAGTTACTGACCAAAGAAGATGGGGGGTGGAGTGGAGAAAGGGGAGGAAATGAGGAGTTTTATTTTGAGCATGTTGAATTTGAGATACCTGTTAACATCTGAGTGAACAGGTTTAAAAACTTGTTTGACATATCAGTCCAGAAGTTGGCAGAAAGTTAAGGAGGTATGAATTTTCTAAAAATTTAAAGATATGGGGCTAGATACCTGGAGAGAAGAGAACTTATCCAAGATCCCCAGTCAGTAAGTGACAGAATGGAACTTGAAAATGAATCTTTTGACACCAATGCACTCTCTCTTCCTACCACCAGCTTTAGGCTGTATTTACAGTTACACGTTCTGGAGTAGAGTAGAATATGGGGAAGTATTGGGGGCAGGAACATTTTAGAATTACATATAAAAGGGTGAGGATTTTTTCCGGTGCTTCAAGACTACACAATTCATGGTTGCTTCTTTTCTTATTTTCCTTACGTAATTCTTTTTCTGTAAATGTAATGATTATATGCACTTTTAACTCATAAAAACATCTGGAATAATAAATTCATAAGGTTAACCAAATACCAGAGTGGCCATAGATACCTACTTTCTTTTCTGAAATTATCAATTTTTTGAATACCAGAGAGGAAGACTTGACTTAAGACTAAATGTAGATTGAATAGAATTGAAATACAAAGACAACATTTCAACCAAAAACTCCAGCAGGCATTTCTGAGTTGAAACAATAGCATTTCGGTTGGCATGTACAGGTTTGTTTAATAGAAATGGTTAGAGCAAGTAGTACTTCACCTCCAAGTCTTAGAAAAGTAAGAGATTTAATGTACATCAATCAACTGAAAAAATAAAATTAAATTAATAAGAAAGTAAAGGGGAAAGAAACCATAAATTTGGAAAAGAATTGAAAAAAATATGACTTTATTTTATGTCAGATGAATACTATGATGACCCTGAATGGAAAGAAAGAGGGAGGGAAGGAGAGAGAGAGAGAGAGAGAGAGAGGGAGGGACTCAGAGGGAGGGGGAGGGGAGGAAAGAGGAGAGAATTAATCCAAATAATTTATAAAGTATTTAGTGGGGTATGGATGTGTGAAGGAAGATGTGTACACAAATCCTAAACTCTGTTTCAGTAAGTTTGTTTACTGTAGTGATTTGGGTGAAGGAAATCTGAAATTATTTTAGGTATATTATAGGATCAAGCAAATGTGTAAACACGTTGATGTTGTTAGGATCCAGGGCTCACACTGTGCAATAAGGAGCACATAAATATGTAATAAGGGAAGGCAAGAAAAAACTCTGTGAGAATGAATTGGACCTGGAGGTATCAGAGTGAACTCATGATATTCAAAATATACGGGTATGTATATTATATGCGTGTATATAAATGTTTGCCTGTATGCATGTCTATGCATTTTTGTATATGTATTTGTATGTTTGTGTCTGTACATGGGTATATGCATGCTGAAAGTGTAAAGAAACAAAAACACCCCAGAGGCAGTGAGTACACTGAACACACAGATCTTGGTCTGATTACAGGGGTGAAACAGACTAAGTACGGATCAGCCTAGAACATCTTTTTATGCCAGAAAGTAAGAAAGGGCTCACTAAAGATGATGGGGGAATGCCACAAGAACACAGAAGCCAGAATGAAAGGGCTCCATCGGTCAAATATATAAAATTTGAGCACCAAAATAATTAAGGCAGTAATGAATTATAAGTCATTGAAAAAATGGAAGTTCATGAGCCCACATCAGTAACAAATAGATACATAAATTAATGATTAAGTAAATGTGGGAGAAGAGAGTTCTTTGGTTTAGAGTAGAATGGGAAAGACTGATGTAAATATGAAGGGAATGCTAGGGTTGGAAAATCATAATTTTGTAACAATTAAGTAAAAATTTTATTAGACAAGCACATCATTGAATTCCAAACCCAGGAGGAACTGTCATCATACAATGGAGAAATCAGGCAACACCCTGACTAGGCAACAAAAATTAACATCACAAAGTGGGACAGATGAACACCATGTGTCTGTAGATAGGACAGCATGGGAGGGAACATCACCGATGCAGTACTCAAGCAGAAAATGCACAACCACTGTCTAATCATGAGCAAATGTTAGACAAATACAAAATGAGGAACACTATTAGAATGATAACACGAAAAAAGAGTAGGTGGGTAGACTATATTGTTTAAAATCATCAATTTCATAAAAGACAAACAATGATGTGGAAATGCTTCAGATTGAAGGAGACTAAAGAGGCATGACACTTAAGAGATCGATGGTGACTACAGATAACGTATATTGTTTATTTAATAACAGTTATGTATATTGTATAGTTAAAAACAATGCATCATTTTCAAAGTATTCTTGAAAATAACTAAGAAAGTTGATTTTGTGATCTCACCACAAAAAAAATGTATGGGAGGTATACACATGTTAATTACTTTATTTAGCCATTCTGCAAAGTATATATATTTCAAAACATTTCTATTAAACACACTATGCATCATTTTTATTTGTCAAGTAAAAAATAAATTAGAAAAGAGAGAAATGACAACTAAAGGTGATAACTGACTCTAGGCTGTATTTACTGGAGGGGAAAATATTATAAAGGGTATTATTAGATAAACAGCAAAATTGGAATATGACAAATATTAAAGTAGTGTATTGATGTAAATTTATGAAGTAGGTAATTGTGTGTAATTGTTATGTGGGAGAGTATGACTATCTTTATTCTCACTTTATTCTTAGAATTTACAAACTGAAATAAAGGGCCACACTATATGTAACTTATTCTCAACTGATTAACCGAAAAAAAAAAAAAAAGTAAGAAAGAAAGAAAGAAAGAAAAGGATAGAAAGAGAAAGAGAAAAAAAAGAATGAGAGAGTGGATTATAAAGCACATGGGGTAAAACATTAAGATTAGGTAAATCTGGGTAAGGATATATGGGTATTCATTGTGCTATTTTCACTTTTACAATTTTTTTGAGCTTGAAATTATTTCTAAATAAAAAAATGTGTAAAAATAAGTGAAGTGTAACAAGAGGTTCTGGTGAGCATTTAGAAAAATCCATTGCCATCAGATGTATGGTTGTATTTTACTCAGAAGGCAGCCTAATTGCATGGAGAATATTTTTGCTACTTTTCTAATTCAGATCTGTTCAGCCAGACAGGAAAAGAATAAAAGCAACCTGCTTATTTTTTTCTTTCTTGTGAAAAGTGACAATAAATTGAATTAAAGCATACTTTTAAAAATTCTACTAATTTTTTTCTAGAATCAGAACAAACTGTACTGATTTTTTTTCAAAATCATATTGCTATTTATTTGTTTCCAAGGTGAAAAAAATTTTGAGAATATGATAACCACTACATATTAAAAAACTAAAGGCTTATGAAGAAATATCTCTAAAGTAGAGTAATAATGAGGTGTGAATTTTATACTAGTTCATGTAGCAACAGCAATAGGTTAACTTCATTGCTGATCTGCTTTCCATGGTTCCAATATTAATTAATGATTCTAATGCCATTTTTCTTTAAATTTGGATTTAAAAATACAAATCTGGTAAAAATTAAAACTACTTTCAGTACACGTATAAAATGATGAAAAACAAAACTGGAAGGAATTTGGAAAACATTAAATCTAAGTGCCCAATTTTAGTTCATGTAAATAATTTAAAAAATTAATAATGTTAGGCAAATGATGGAAACCTAATAATTCTCAAATAACAAATCATTTATATTTTAAAGATTTAAAAATTTGCAAATAGTATTTTTAATTTTTACAGTATAGATTTGTAAATTAGCCTGCATTTCATTTATTTTTTAAAAATGGAAATATTAAATAAAATGGTTTGCCCTTATCCTTTATATTTGCACAAATTATTTCTTGTATTGAAATGAGATACATATGAGGGTACTCCAAAAATTTCGTGGAAAAATAGAATTAAAAGATAATATGAATCTTTCCTTGAACCTTTTAAGTACATCATATTCTACTTACAGAGCACATGTACTGTCATAGTGCCTACTTTTGTGAATGCAGTAACTTTCCCATTTATTTAATAATAAATATGAATATACTATATGTGGTACTTATTTGGAAGTCACATTAATTAAAAATAAATAGAAGGTCAATGAATGTATGAGGACACAAATTTGCTTTTAAATGGCTGGAAGATCCATACTGTCTAGATTTAGAAGATTTTTGTTTTTAAATTCAAAACATGCCATCCTTCTTAGTTTGTGCCCAAACCACATCTTTCTTTCTGGCAACAGACTTTCTTTTCTCTATTATCACAAGTGGGAAAATGGCTGAAAGAAGGAAAAACAAAACAAGCAGGAAAAAAAAAAAGTTTCAATGTTCTTTTGGAAGTCCAGTCACATACATCAAAAACAAATAGCATTGTTATTCCCAATCGAAATTGTTATTTGAAAAGAAAAATTATAATTTTTCTGGGGTGGATTAGAGCCCTGTATAAGCGGGTCATTTTCTTCTACGGGTGAGCAACTTTGGGAAGGTTTTACTGTGAAGGAGGAGGGAGACACCCATCAACCGTGAGATTAGTGGGATCAATCCTACGTATCAATAGTCTGACAGATTTCGCAGCAAGATCATCCACATGTCACCAAGTCAACCATGTCTTATTAAGACAGAGGACAAATTTCACAATGCTATATACAGCGGTCATCCAGTTTCAACTTTTGCAAGATTCAATGAAAATTTCTATCTTAGATAATTATGTCACATGAATATGATCTAATGAAGCATAGTAAAATATGTGTCCATTATTTCAAAAGTCAAAACTTATGTGTTCCAGCAATAAATTATATATACTATTATATCTAATTTTACTGTAAAAATTTGGATTTGGGGGCATGCTCTAAATGATTTTTTTAAATAACAGTATGTGAAATAGAAAATATATGCAATGCATTCTGTTGATCTCCTAAAAATGATAAAAATGACAAAGAGAGAACAAATTCTAAACTTATTTTGCATAATCTAGAACTAGACTGCTCATTCCGACCATAATACTTCTCAAGAATGACAACAACAAATCTGTCTTGCCAGCAAGATAGCATTTTTTTCCTACTGCTTTGGCCTTCATTTGCTGTTCTGAATTAAAGTGGTGACCAATTTAGATTGTAATTTCCTTGGGGAATCTTTTCTCATGGTTGTTATTTGTTATTTAGTGTAATATTGCACTATGTATAACATATCCATGGCACTTAAAAGTTCATGAAATAAGAATATCTCATACTTAAAATTTTGAACATTTAAAGATATTTCCATCATTTAAAAGGGGGGGGGGCATTAAAAATGGGATTGTTGCAAATAACATAACCAAGTTCTGATGGAAGTAGCTGTGTTTAATTAGTGTGATACTAAAGATGAAGATGTACTATTTTAATGGATTTCTCGGAACTAGAAACTTAATTTTAAAATTTTGATCTAGTTAAGAATGTCAAACTTGTGTCAATAGTTCATTTCCTGAATTTGCAACACTAACAAAATGCTTTCCTTCTCTCTATAATCAAAAGACAGCAACTATCGTTATAGCATATTGCATGAAAATAGTTTAAAAACAAATAGATACCATGTAATGTAATAGAACCACTGCTTGGCACCACTGTTTACCAAAATTTATAAAAATTAAATCCATTAATTACTGCAGACTTTTTTCTAGAAGCCATGAGATTAGTCTAATTCAGAAAACAAACCAAATTAAGTAAGCATTAAAATATATTACTTGAGATATTTACTTTACCAGATCTCACACAGCAAACGTGTGATGTGCGTCAACTTCTCAAAATGGTTAAGTTATAAAAGTTCTCAGAGGCAAACTATCTAAAGTTTCATATAGGTGTAACCAAAGTATTTCATTAAACTGCATTTTTCCTCTTAAACCCGTATTAAATTAAACACCGTGCAATATTTTTAACAAAGTATAACAAAACCAACAGCTTTTAAACAGAAGATTTTTAAATATTATGAATACAATTGTATTAATAAGGTTAATAAGGTATTATTCTAGATTGACACAAACAAAAAAATTTTCTACTGAATCTAGATTATTTTAGAATTTTACTCATGAGATCAGGTTCAGTTTAGTTTGATTTCCAATTACCAATCCAAATAGTCTTACTTTATTTTAGTTCTTACTCCATTTTTAAACATCATAAATAACAAATTAATCTTATTAAGAAAACAATACATTTCTAAAATTAGACTTATTTATCTTATTTAGATTTTTAAATCATGCTATCTACAAATTATTGTGTCTAAACTTAAATGTCATCACAATGTGATAGAAAAATAACACTGAAATGTCATAATATATTTTTACAATGCGTAAAAATGAACGTAAGAATTTTTTTCTCCTGGAAAATACCCAACAATAATATGCAAAATGAATGAAAGGATATGTGTGAGAGACTTTGTAGATATAAGAGATAAACTGGAAAGAGGGAAAGAAGAAATGTTCTCAAATTTATTATAAATCCAAAAGTTTCTTCAGCACTAAATTTTGTGAAAAATTACACATATATAAGAAAGAATGTTTTATTTTGCATGTAAAATAATTTGAACATCAATGAGAACTTTAAGTTTTTCCAGCTTTTTAAAAGTTTGTATGTGAAGTTGAAACTTTGTAAATTTATTAAAGTTTTTCATTTAAAATATTGACTACTTCCGTGAGAGAAATATCAGGTTTATCTAGTCTACTTTGTAATCTCCCCAGCACTTAAATTTTTGGTTATAAAAGTAGCAATTCAAATAATAAAATGAAAAATAGCAAATAACACTTTCTTCTTACCTCTATGACTTATTTATAGTTGTGTGTTAAGCTGCTTCATTGGTTGAGTTAAACCGCCAGCATCTCAAAGACTCTGTTCTCTGCTTGACTCTCTTCTCTAGTTACATTAAATTTTTTCTCTGCAAAAGGATAGTCCACCAAAGAGGAAGTTGTGAAACACCGGAGTCATTATGCTTTATAAATTCTGTGGAGTGGAAAATTATTCACGAGGCTTACACTTGGAATCATGGTAACAGGCTATAATTTGTGCATGTATACATACATATTTAATGTATGCACAAATTTATATGTGTAAGCAAATGCTAGAAAAGTTAAGTTATCAAAACCTACACTTGATTAAGTAGTGTCATTTACATAAGGAAACATCTCCTCTGTGGCTAAATAATAATAATAGAAAAAACAGAAAATGAAAACTGTTGAGCTGATATATAGGGAATATACCTGCTTTTATAAGTCTAATTAAAGTCTTTAGAGTATGACCTAAATGGTAATCTGAATACAGACATCTTGTAAAAAAGAGAAAAGTAAAAAAAAAAAAAAAAGCTTTAGTAAATGAGCATCTTCCTGGTATTTGGGTAGCGGTTTCTTTGCCTACCAGTCTTAAACTTCCTTTCTCATGAATAGTTGCCTGTTACATATAGATAAAGCATTGCAAAACTGAAACTGTTACTATCCACAAGAGTAAAAAACAGGTGCAGATCCTGCAATGCTGAACATTTAATTGGCTAAGTTTCCTACAGGTTGGAGTAGTAAATGAAAATATTTAAAGGACAGTAGTGACAATGGTTGAGAAGGACATAAGACAGTTGATCAAAGCTGGATAGGTTCAGGTTACCAATGTCGATCTGTGTGTGGCAGTTCCTCCCACCCTCCCTTGCTCATTGGGGAAGCGGAAGTGGGTGAACTGCAAGAATAACAGTAGTTGTACAAACCTCCACACGTTGCCAGAACCACTTTCTGTTCTTTAGAAACTATCATGCTTTCTGGATATTACACCCTTTGCTTTTTATTTTAACCATATATCCAAAGGGGCAATAAAGAGAAATTTGAGGATGACGAATTTAGTTTCATCTAAACTCATACTTAATATGAATTTGCAGGAAGTCAAAACAAATAAAGCCCCTACCAAAAAACCACACACACACACAACAAAATCCCAAAACACCCTCCTCCCCCCAAAACACAAAAAAAACCCAGAGTATAATCAACATTAAATTTCATTTGAGTTCTTTAGTGAGATATTTGTAGGAAAATCCTTGAAGAATTTATTGATGTGATTAGGATTGCTTAGATGCTGTGTGTTTAGATAAAAATATATATATTTTATTATTGCTTAGCAGAAGGCTGGGTTTAATAAAAAGTCAATACAAGGTCAATAATAATAATATTACAATTGTACACAGATATGACTTCAAGGGAGTGAATTTTGGGAAGTGATGTATAAGCTAGTTTGGGTTGGGTTTATGTTACTTGGCACTGATGGAGTTTTAAATAATATATGTCTAATTTCAGCCCAAGGCTTCCTCTTTTCATGTAACAAATGTGGGTTCCAAAACATCTATTCACATGAAACTTTTATACAGATGACTGTATTTTGAATTCATAAAAGGTGATCATTGCCTAACAACAACCTTAGTCAATATTTTTGTAAGGAATCCTTTCCTATAGTATCCAGTTTATTTCAAAAGAACCTATTTAGCAAATTTAGATTTTTAAAGAGCAATTTGTTTGGGTAGATTTTTAATATTATTGTATCTAAATATCATTATAGAACACTCGGCTCATCTGGCTCCAAAGACCCAGTCCCACTTCTAGAAGCATAGTCCTCAATACCAGTGGGTAATTTCAATGTGCTAATGAGACAGGAGGTGCTCAGTTTCCCTGGGTTCAGGTTTCAGGACACACCTCTGGGTTTTGAGCCACTCCCCAAGGTCTTAGGCCCCTCCTCTGGGCCCTCCCCTAGAGGAAAGTGACTGTTGTTTGTTGGACATATTTTTGACATCAAACAGGGAAATTGAGACCTCAGGGGGCTGACTTATGCAAATCCAGTGACTGGGCATGCTCAGTAAAAAGGAGTTGTACAGCTGTATTAGTCAAGCATGCTCATTAAAGTGGAATTTATCCTTTGAATGACCTTTCACTAGATGTGCTGAAGAGCACAGAATATTCTTGATATTCCAGTCTAGTGAATGTGATAGAATTTGACCAATGAACCTGCCCTAAAAAAGGCTGAACTGAGCATGTGCAAGATAATATTACATAACTGGGAACCACTGGCTTAGCTGAATATTCATGTGGGCCCTGCTCAGTCTCTGGAGGTAGGCCACACTTTCTCTGTGAAGTCTGTTATGTCTTATTCATGACATTAAGTCTGCTCTCGCTTTCTACTGTGACTCTGCTCTTGAATTCTTTCTTGTGATGGAGTCAAGAACCTGGTAAGAGGACAGGGTGGGTAGAGGCCAACTATTGGGCCTCCCCAAACCTCTCTTCTGGCATTGCTAGGTTCAATAATTGTGTTCCTTTTGCCTGCATGGTGGGTGTATATCTCTGCATCTTTGATGATCTGTTCCAGGCTGGTAAATGTGCTCAAGCTTCTACCATCATAAATTCCCCTCTGACTGACTTGCCCTATTTCTTTTTCTTCATCTGAACTTTTTAAGAAAGTTGTCAACATTGACTTCCTTTGAGTCCTCATATCTTTTGTGTGTGTGGTACAATGTGCATAACATGAAAAATTGCCATTTTAATCATTGTTAGGTGTACAGTTCATTTTAAGTGTTCAGTTCACTGTAAATGTGCACTCACATTGTTGGGCAGCCATCACCACCATCCATCTCTAGAACATTTTCATCCATCTGGAAACTAGAACTTGGTACCCACTGAACCATAACTCGCCACTTCTCCCTCCTCTCAACCCCTGGCAACCACCATTCTACTTTCTGTCTCTATGAATTTGATCTCTCTAGGTACCTCATATAAGTGGAATCATATGATATTTGTCCTTTAATGTTTGGCTCATTTCACTTAGTTTCATCAAGGTTGTAGAATATATGTCATAATTTTCTTCCTTTTAAAAGCTGAATAATATTTTTTATGTGTATACCACATTTTGTTTATCCATTCATCCATCCACAGACACTTGGGTTGTTTCTACCTTTTAACTATTGTGAATAATGCTTCTCTGAACAGGGTGCACAAATATCTGTTTGAGTCCCTGCTTTCATTTCTCTTGGTATATACTCAGAAGTGGAATTGGATCATATGGTAAGTCCCTGTTTAGTTTCGTGAGTAACTGCCGTACTATCAAGTCCACTTCTCATCCTCATGCTTCTTCATCTGCATTTGGTTTCTGTCGCCTCCTAGTCACCAAGACTCTCTTGCTAAGGCCATCAAATGATCCCCTTGTTACCAAATCCAAACGACAGGTTAAAGCCATCAACTGTGTTCGTCTATTAAGTGTTTGCACTTATCAGGATTCTCTCTGGTCTTCACTTCTTACCCCACAATCTCCTCAATATATTTTCATGGTTTTTAATTGGCAAATTCTGATTGCTCCCAAATCTCTGCTTCCAACACAATTATCTCCCTAGAGAAATTCTGATCCATGCAAAAGACAAGGTTATTTTTACTTGCCATCTAGAGAAAAGAGTCTGTGTAGAGTTCTGAGGATAAGCCTGAATTAATTTTTCAACTCTATTATTGTTTAACCTTGGGCAAGTCAGTTATTATTTTGAGTCCTCCTTATCTGTAAATGGTGACTTAAATTTCCTATATAATTATACATATATACATATATGACACATAAAAAATTAAATATTTGGGGGGGTTTTAATGTAATTAACATCACACCGTATGTTTTTCACTGTGGCTTTTTAAAAAGTTAATGTAACTTGAAGATATGCCCAAGACATGTTTTTGAACTGATTCATATATATCTAATTCCCCCATTGATTGAATTTGTGTTATATCTTCACAATTAACTGTGTGGCCAGTCAACACCATCATAAATGCCTCTTTACAGGTCTTTTTCTAAGGTACATGCCAGAAAATAGAATTGTTGGTTCAGAGGGTATATACATTTAAAATGTTAATTGTCAGTGCCAAATTGCCCAGTCAAAAAAGGTTTCACCAATTTGAACCTCCAACATTTCCTGTTTTTCCATGCTATTGCCAGTATTTGATATAATCATACTTTTAAAGATTTGCAATCTAATGGGCAAATAAATGGTGTCTTAATATTTTTAATTCGCATTTCCCTGATTACCATGGAGATTGAACATATTTTATTGTTGTATCTTCCTTTATATTTCCTGTTTTGTGAGTTGCCTATTCTTTTATTCTAGGCATTTGTTTCTTGGATAATTGCCAGCTTCTTATTGATTTGTGGGGTTAAAAGTACAATCCGTTTCAATGTTTTCAATCATTCTTTTTTGATGATGCTTTAGTCTTCCCATCATCCATTCTAGGACTTTTCATTTGAGATAACCCTAATATTCTTTGATAATGTCCTTGTTTCTGGCACAAGAAGATAAGCTCATTTTGTGTATTTTCTGCCCCATAGCTGAAATCAGCCATTTCTGTAATGGACCCTGTTTCCTTTCAGTGAGATGGCTTTTTGAGACCACAGTCTACACCTTAGTAGTGTTCATTGTTACTGGATTATCACTAGCATTAGAAATAAACTCAGGTAGGCAATAAAGTATTAGTTTTTTTTTATGTGCCAAGCAGTACTTACTTGTAAGAAAAAATATATTTAAACATGTATCAGTTTTATAACATATATGAACATTACATCATATAATGCATAAAAAATAATTTAATAATAGTATGTCTGGTACAAGAAAATACCTTCTTTTTCCATGAAAATTTGGCACTATTTTCTTACAAAGGGATATTTTCATAAAGAAAGGCTATAGCATAGTAAGTGCCATATTTTGCATTTAGAATTCTCAAAAATGGTTTTCCAAAAAAATTCCAAAAATTATGTAGATTGGAAAAATATCATACAGCTTCCATATTTTCCATTATTTTCATCCCCATTTACCATTTTAATTCTCAATATCTGTTTTATTCTTTTATTTTCTTTCTTGCTATTTTGTACTTATCACTTAAAAGTAAGCAAGCATCTGTGCATATGTCCTTGGAAATGGATTTCAATTAAAATAAATATACTCATGATTATAGCCACTATTTCTTTCTTAAGGCATATTTCATGGCCACATTAAAACTACCGAAGTAGCAGTATTTCAATTGCTATCTGCATAGTTCAGTGGTAAGAGAAGTATTTCTTGTTCACTGCTTTTATTTTTAACTTATTAAAGAAATGGCTTTAACATGTTAACATTCTGTAATTTTTCTCTTTTGTTTTTGTGCAGTTAGAGAATGGAAGAGGAAAGCATTATCTGATCATTCTCAAATATCCCTGACCCTCAGTTTCCTCATCTATAAAAGGGGATGAGAATATCAACTTCACGGGTGCTGTGAAAATTAATTGGATAGTATAGGTAAAGGGCCAGGAAGAATACATTTCCTACTAAATATGGTGCTGATAATTTCCAAATCTAAGTTGAGATCACAAAATTGGAAAAAACATAATTCTAATTTGTGAATTGCTTTATTAGAAAATGTTACAAAGGTTTACAATATCAGTAACATCTAGTTCTACATTTATATTACATTTATGTGTTTATTAAGAAAAATGGAATGCAACTATTTAATATTTTTTATCCACTATGTATAAGGAGTTATGGCAGGGGCTAGAAATACAAAATGAATAAATGAGCTTTGCAGATTATCCTCTGTTTGTCTTGCACTTCCCTACCCTGATCTTTTGTCTAGAAACTGACCTTTATACGCCACATCAACAGGCTCCCTGGCCCTCTTCCTTCTGGTTAACTTTGGCCAACAGAGTCACCAGTGTGGGATGGAGAAGAGAGAATTTGGAGTATTGATATCCCCTTCATCCTGATGGGGAAGAGTTCAGATGTGCCTGCATCCCTCTACGCATAGCCACAGCTCTTCTCAGTCTGCCTTCTACGTCAGCTAGAGTTCTCAGTAGGTTCCAGTGCTCGGTTCTTCCTTGCCTTTCATGTCTAGGGATAGTAATGGCTTCCCACCATTGCTAACCTCTGGGTCCTGTATCATACCTTGTTGATTCTTAATCATGCCAACACTTTTAAATAATCCCTTCATTAAACCACCTGAATTGATCCTCATGCAGACATTACTCAAGATCTATATTACTCCTGTCCTGCAATCAAATTATAAATGTTGGTTTGAAAGAGATATATTAGGAAATGTATGGCTTCAGAAAAAAGACAAAGGAGGAAAATTGTTGAAGATGTCCCAGACTAGGGGAATCAAGGATTGGCTTGAAAAAGTGATACTTTAACTGAGACTTCTTGAGTGTTTGAAAGTGGGGCTGGGGGACAAATTGGAAAAGGCATGGAAGTCAGAGGAAGGGTGTCATAATCATGGAGCTGCGTATGGGATTCTATTCAGGAGGCATAAGCTGGGAGGATTGGGAAAGGGGCTGGTGAAGGAGCATGACAGATGAAACCAGAAAGAGAGAGGAAGGAATGGTGTCTTGCAATGTGTCCTCTGAAGAAGCAAAATAAAACAAAACTCCCAAAACAACCAAACAAACCCTATATTGTGGACAGTCATGTCTTTTGGGTATCTGTATCTGTGCTTTTTCCTACCCATTACTGATTGTCTTTCTTCTGGTAACAAGTTTCATGATTTTTCTCTGAAGAACAGGCTCTTCCTTGGTCTCAGCCCATGTGAGGTGAATAGCATTGATTCCCCTTATACACCAATGTTGGTGTAAGCATGTGACCAATGCCTGGCAAATAAATTTAATCTCTTACCTTTGCCACAGTGATTGGCTCAAAGGTGGGCATGCAATTCAAGCCAGCCAGGAAGACTTATTTTTGGAAATTTTAAGCTCTGCTTTTGGTGGAATTGTCTAGCTGTGAAAATTATTCAAGCCTGAAACTCCTAGGGACCAGCAGAAAAATGAAGCTAACAGAGAGGAAAGCAGACCTGAAAGAGACTGAGAGTGAGAGAAAGAGACTGAATTCTGATGACATCATCAGAATCCCTGATTGCAACTATAACTGAACCCCTATCTCTCTCTCTTTTTTATTTATTGAGTCAATAATTACTTATTTTTTTCAAAAAACAGTTTAAATTAGATTTATGTCACTTGCAACCAAAAGTCTTTTACATCAGGAAGGAAACTTTGGAGAATAGGGCATGTTTTCTTTGAAGTGCAGAATATCAGGAAAATCAAGCTTTTTCATCGTCCGTAGATGGCCACTGTGCAATAGAAATATAATGCAAGCCACATATATATATAGCTTACATTATATATATATCATTTATATATCATTATATATACACCATTTAAAATTTTCTAGTTGCTACATTAAAGAGAAACAGATTAAATAAATTTTTTTTTTCCCCTTTTTGTCTTTTTTTTTTTACTGACCAGTAACGGAATCGCAACCCTCAGTGTCGCGCCTGTACCGGGGACTGGCAATGGGATCGCAACCCTCAGTGTTGCGCCCCGCACCGCGCTCAACCAGTGAGTGGGAACCGGTCTCCACATGGGATCCAAACCCTCGGCAGGAGCGCCGCCACACTCCCAAGCAGCTCACTCTCCAGTGCGCCACCAGGCTGGCCCTGAGATTAAATAAATTTTTTTTTTCCCCTTTTTGTCTTTTTTTTTTACTGACCAGTAACGGAATCGCAACCCTCAGTGTTGCGCCCCGCACCGCGCTCAACCAGTGAGTGGGAACCGGTCTCCACATGGGATCCAAACCCTCGGCAGGAGCGCCGCCACACTCCCAAGCAGCTCACTCTCCAGTGCGCCACCAGGCTGGCCCTGAGATTAAATAAATTTTAATAAAGTATTTTATTTAACCAATTTATATAAAAATGTTACTATTTCAATATGTAGCAATATAGAAAATTGTATACTGCTTTCATTTTAAAATTTAAACTTAAATTACTTAAAATTAAATACAATTAAAAATTCAGTCCTCGATCACACTGGCCACTTTTCAAGTGCTCAGTAACATTGGGTAGCACAACCCTAGACTCTGGATTATAGAGTACAGAGTGAGTACACAGTGTCCAGTTGAAAGTGAGCCTGAAGTCAAATTTTAGGGTCTTAGAACGGGTATCTATTTAATATTTTTAACAGGGAAATGATATAAGCAAAACAATGTTTCAATAGGAATAATCTGGCAACTACAGCAACCTTACCACTTTCCTGATTTCCCAGTCAATTAATTATGCTCTTCTCTATAATTTTCTCACATGAGTCATAAAGACATATGTCAGTTTCTCTAGGGACAGGCACGTTTATTCAGTTAGAGTAAGGCAGCCAGGGAAATAATCTGATGTTGAGCGGGGCTCTCAAGACTTGCCCATGCTTTCTTTCACCCGTTGCAAAATAGACTCGAAACATCCCGATGACATTAAGTGGCATTGGCTTTCTGATTCCTGCCTCTTCATCATCAGGCACGAAGGAAGGATGGAGTCATGTAAGACGCATAAATGATTAAATGCTTTTCTAGTGATGCATTAACTAAAAGATCCATTCTAGGTCCTTGCCCATGGCAGGTTTTCAAAAAATGATATTTGTTTAATGGAACTAGTAAATTATAAAATACCAAAAAGAAGTTATCCTAATCTTCTCAGATAAGGAATATAAAATAAAGAACACTTTAAAAATACTTTTCAATTTTTAATCTATTTAACATATTTGAATAACTTCTTGATTAAGTTTTTCTGGTCCATTTTTTTTCTATTTTTTCAGAGATGTAAAATGATTTAAATATATAAATTTTTCATTCTGGAACATTTATTACAATTTTAGTCAAATGATTATATGAATTCGAAGAGTTTTCATGTTCTAGCAAATGAATTATGTTAACAGAAAACCTTTTTGGTAAGAATACCCTTTTCTGTAAGAAAGTTTTACATCTCTGGAGCAGAGACATTTTATGTAGTTCGTGAAACACTTTTTGTTTCTGCCAACTGGGTGAGAGCTATGTTTGTTATTTCTATAGTGAAACAAAGAAAGGATATGTTCTTCAACAGCATACAACCGTTACAACAGAGGAACATGTTTCAAAACGGGTCAGTTCTGGAAAAAAAGGCCTCAGAAAAAAGTTCCTGGAGACTGGCTATATCTAGACTGAGAGAAGGCATCAGTGTTGGCCAAAGCAGACGCCAGTGCCTGTGAGATAGCTGTGGCTGCTCTTATAACAAGAGTTCCGCAGAACATTGGTACTATTAGTTTTGGAAGCTCTCATAAATGATGCGTTGGCTTTATTTATTTGCTTTTGGAGTTATGATGAGATACGTATTTGGAAATGTGGGATTCACAGTCTGTGCGACCGTAAGCATCAAAAACAGAAGTTATATTTCTTAGGGTGTTAATCTGTGGTTTTTGGAGGCAGCTGTTTTTGTCAATAGAATGAACTATTTTTCACACTGAAGATCAATTCTGACAGTCCACGGCAAGGACAGATACCCATTTGGCTACTGCAACTGAGCCCTTGGTAGTCGTATTGAATGGCTTTACAATGTGCTATTTGGGTATAAACAATTAGAAATTGGGCCTTAATGCATTCTGTTATTCTCAAAAGCCAATTACCAACAGTTGTACAGCTTTTAAAAGGCTTCAGATGAAGTTATATTTCACAGTGACTGAAAATTCACAAAAAGCATCAAAGCTCAAATCCTTGACATATGCTAGAGAAACCAAGCCTTTTTTCTGTGTTCTCAACCAAATCAGTGGTTCACAAAGTTTCTGGAGTGTCAGGCCAAGACAAACTTTGCTTCCCAGAAATAAATTTTAGGGGACACCCCCCCCCCACACACACACAGCCCCCCCACACACACTTATTTTCACGTTTCTGCATTCGACCAACTATGGATCAAAAAATTTTTTTAAAAATTGCCTCTCTACTGAACAGATACAGACTTTTTTTGTCATTATTTCCTGAAAAATACCTATATACACAGCATTTGCATTGTATTAGGTATTATAAGTAATTTAGATATGATTTAAAGTATACTGGAGGATGTGGATAGGTTATATGCAAATACTATGTCATTTTATATCAGAGACTTGAGCATCTGTGAATTTTGGTATCCATGGGAGGTCCTAGATCCAATCCCTGATGGATATTGAGAGATGACTGTATGTATATAAATGGGGTTTCTTGGTGGGTGGGAGTTGTAGAATCAATATGTGATCATCATAAAAGTTTGGAAAATACAAAAAAATAAAAGGAGGGCAATAAAAATCATTATTACAAATAGCTAAGGATTGTTACTATTTAATTTTGATATACGTCCTAGATTCATGTGTGTGTGCGTATGTGGAGAGAGAAATTATTTTTTCAAAAATTGTGTTATGTAAAAATATAGTAAAATCCTATTTAACTGCCTTTCTATTTTTATTATTCACAGATTGAAAAAATACGTGACAACACTACCATAAATTCAATAAGTTGAAAATTCTTATTCACAGCATCACTTGCATATGTTTGAACACTAGTAGCACATTTTCTTACAGAACATATATATTCAGGCTACCGAATGATTTGGATGTATGATTTGAAGATCTTTTGTGTATAAATTCAATAAGTTGAAAATTCTTATTCACAGCATCACTTGCATATGTTTGAACACTAGTAGCACATTTTCTACAGAACATATATATTCAGGCTACCGAATGATTTGGATGTATGATTTGAAGATCTTTTGTGAAAACCGACCCACACATTTAGAACTACTGATTTAAATCTATTATTAGCAAGCCAAGCTTGTGTGGTTATGTTGACTGCTCTAGTTCAAAGCAATTTCAACTGCTATAGCTTCTGTTGTTATCAACAGATGCAAGCAAAATATTTGTTCCAAACCAGGATAGGCCAAACTTGCAGGAGGCAGGCCTGAGAATCTGTAATTATGTGACTCCAGGAATTAAGCGTTAGTGATTCTTAACCTAAAGGTGAGTGAGATGCACCAATAATTTCTTTTCACAAAATCTGGGAAAGCTTCTTAAAAAAAGAGAAGATCTGGAGGAGGTCTTTAAAGAAGGAGCTCTAATACTTGAGGAAGTCAGTTGGGCGAGTGAAGATTTCAGGGAGATTTATCCCACGAACACTGTCAAGAGACCAAAATTCAGGAAGTAATTTATGTCAAAAGAGCAGAAGCAATATTTAGAAAATGACTAGTTTCAGCTTAATTTGGAAACAAAATTCTAAATAAAGTTCAGAAAATAATATGACTAGGGGCCGGCCCGGTGGCACACTGGATAAGTGCACCGCTTGGGAAGCGCGGTGGCGCTCCCGCCCGAGGGTTCGGATCCCACATACAGACCGGTTCCCGCGTAATAACTTCGTATAGCATACATTATACGAAGTTATACGATCTCTCTCATTCCCAGTCTGATTGTGCATTTGGAAGCTTCCTACAGATCATGTCCATTAAATGTCTTATCCCTTTCAACCCAACGTATCAGAAACCATCTCCAGTCTGTTCTCTTTACAATTCTTCTTTGAGTTAATGTCCTTACACCAGTTTCTCAGACTTCCTCTTGGCATGACCAACACGGTCATGACCACATGGGGTCGGCCCTAAGGAGGAGCCAGCAGGTCACCACCTGGCCATTGCTGAACTGGGACGTAGAAGGCAGGCGGGCATTTATTTTCCTGTTAACCTTCTTTGAAACACTGCCACTTGTAAGAAAAAATGTCCCCCTCTTAGATAGATACATTGTGGTGTACCCCTGCTCTCAGTGCAGCAAAACGTAATAATGATTTGAGACCTCAGAATCTTTTTCTTGCTTGGTTTTTAGAAATGCTCTGGTGGGAGTTAAGTATAGGGACTGATAAATGAACCTGTATCTTAGGTTATTCATCATCCTGAGAGAACTGCCAGAGCTTAATATTGTTCAAAAATCCTCCAAGGGGGTTAAAAAAAAATCCTTTCCTCCCAGTTCCTTTAGGCCCTCAAGACCACAAGAATTACAAAAACAGAAATAAGTCTCTCCCTCCCCACGAAAGGTATCCCACATTCAAGCATGTGCAGGAGTTAGTTACGTCCCTTGTGCAGCCTATGGTAGGGTGAGGCCAGGTGCCACCAACAGGTGGGGGAGGTGTGATTCCAAGGCATCGGGCCCACTCAACCTAGGGCCCAGACTGCATCTTCATGTGACCTCGGGGGAGGGGTTGCAGGGGTCAGCCACCATTCACCTGCCAAGGGCTACA
The DNA here is from genome assembly GCF_000696425.1 of Galeopterus variegatus. Lineage (NCBI taxonomy): Eukaryota > Metazoa > Chordata > Mammalia > Dermoptera > Cynocephalidae > Galeopterus > Galeopterus variegatus. The sequence continues at coordinate 232,582 of NW_007726958.1, forward strand.
AGATCCTCAGGGCAGGATAATTCCCAGTGCCACTCTGTTGATGCCTGAGGAGTGCAGAATAGATGCCGCTACTGTGCTGCAGGGGAACACGTGACTCCCTGCTCACCTGGCTTGTGCCTTGCCCCAGAAATCACCAGGCTTTATGGGGGAAGAGCTCCCAGTATTTACCATCCCACGAGCCAGGTGAGAAGCTGGGCTCATTTTTACTGTATAATTGCTTGAGTTCCCTGTAAACTCTGGATATTAATCCCTTCTTGGATGCACAGTTAGCAAAAATTTTCTCCCACTCTGTAGGTTGTCGTTTCAATCTGTTGATTATTTCCTTTGCTGTGCAGAATCTTCTTAGTTTGATATAGTCCCATTTGTTTATATTTTCTTTTGTTGCTTGTGCTTTTGGGCTCATGTCATAAAGCCTGTGTTCAGACCTAAATGCTAAAGTGTTTCACCTATATTTTCCCTTAGTAATGTTACAGTTTCAGGTCTTATACTTAAGTCTTTAATCTATTTTGAGGTTTTAATCTATTTTGAACCATTTTAATATGTGGTGAGAGATGCATATCTAGTTTCATTTTTCTGCATATGGATATCCAGTTTTCCCAGCACCACTTGCTGAAGAGGCAATCTTTTCCCCTATGTAGATTTTTGTTGCCTTTGTCCAATATCAGATGGCTATAAGCCTGACGGGTGATTTCTGCATTCTCAATTCTACTCCACTGGCCAGCATGTCTATTTTCATACCAGTACCATGCTGTTTTGGTTACAACAGCTTTGTAGTATAATTTGAAGTCAGGTACAGTTATACCTCTGGCTTTAGTTCTTTTTGCTCAGGATTACTTTAGCTATTCAGGGTATTTTGTTGGTACATATGAAATGTAAGATTGTTTTTTCCATTTCTGTGAAGAATGTCATTGGTATTTTGATGGGGATTGCATTGAATCTGTAGATTGCTTTGGGTAGTATAGACATTTTCACAATGTTAATTCTTCCAATCCAAGAGCATAGACTATCTTTCCATTTTTTGTGTGTCTTCTTTAATTTCTTTTAGAAGTTGTTTGTAGTTCTCATTGTAGAGGTCTTTCACCTCCTTGGTTAAATTGATCCCTAGGTATTTTATTTTTTTCATGACAATTGTAAGTGGGCTTACTTTATTTCTCTTTCTGTTAGTTCATTATTTGAGTATGTAAATGCAACTGGTTTGGGAGCATTTATTTTGTATCCTGCATCATTACTGAAGTTATTAACCAGCTCTAGGAGTTTTTTGATAGTCTTTAGGTTTTTCTATATATAGTACCATATCTGCAAATAGAAAAAGTTTGACTTCATCTTTTCCAATCTGGATTCCCTTTATTTCCCATGCTGTTTTGGTTACAACAGCTTTGTAGTATAATTTGAAGTCAGGTACAGTTATACCTCTGGCTTTAGTTCTTTTTGCTCAGGATTACTTTAGCTATTCAGGGTATTTTGTTGGTCCATATGAAATGTAAGATTGTTTTTTCCATTTCTGTGAAGAATGTCATTGGTATTTTGATGGGGATTGCATTGAATCTGTAGATTGCTTTGGGTAGTATAGACATTTTCACAATGTTAATTCTTCCAATCCAAGAGCATAGACTATCTTTCCATTTTTTGTGTGTCTTCTTTAATTTCTTTTAGAAGTTGTTTGTAGTTCTCATTGTAGAGGTCTTTCACCTCCTTGGTTAAATTGATCCCTAGGTATTTTATTTTTTTCATGACAATTGTAAGTGGGCTTACTTTATTTCTCTTTCTGTTAGTTCATTATTTGAGTATGTAAATGCAACTGGTTTGGGAGCATTTATTTTGTATCCTGCATCATTACTGAAGTTATTAACCAGCTCTAGGAGTTTTTTGATAGTCTTTAGGTTTTTCTATATATAGTACCATATCTGCAAATAGAAAAAGTTTGACTTCATCTTTTCCAATCTGGATTCCCTTTATTTCTTTCTCTTGCCTGATTACTCTGGCTAGTACCTCCAGTACTATGTTAAATAGAAGTGGTAAGAGTGGGCATCCTTGTCTTGTTCCTGTTCTTAAGAGAAAGGCCCTCAGTTTTTCCCCATTCAGAATGATACTGGCAGTGGGCTTGTCATAAGTGGATTTTATTGTGTTGAGATATTTTCTTTCTATACCTAATTTGTTGAGTGTCTTTATCATAAAGAGATGTTGAATTTTGTCAAATGATTTTCAGCATCTATTGAGATAATCATCTGACCCTTTTCCTTGACTTTGTTTATGTGATGCATCATATTTATTGACTTTTGTATGTTGAACCATCCTTGCATCCCTGGGATGAATCCCACTTGATCGCAGTGTATAATTTTTAAATATATGTTGCTGTATTCTGATTGCTAATATTTTGTTAAGGATTTTAGCATCTAGGTTCATCAGGGATATAGGCCTGTAATTTTCTTTTTTTGTTGTGTCTTATCTAGTTTTGGTATCAGAGTTATGTTGGCCTCATAGAATGAGTTTGGGAGAATGGCTTCCATTTCAATTGCTTGGAATAGTTTGAGGAGAATTGGTATTAACTCCTGTTTAAAAGTTTGATAGAATTCAGCTCTAAGACCATCCAGACCTGGACTTTTCTTTGTTGGAAGATTGCTAATTACTGCTTCAATCTCCTTGCTTGTTATTGGTCTGTTCAGGTTTTCTATCTCTTCTTGGTTCAGTATGGGAGTTTGTATGTGTCTAGAAACTTATCCATATCTTCCATATTTTCATATTTGTTATCATACAATTGTTTATAATAGTCTCTAATGATTCTTTGTATTTCTGTGGTATAGGTTGTAATGTCTCCCTTTTCATTTCTGATTTTTGTTATTTGGGTGTTCTCTCTTCTTTCTTTCTTTCTTTTTTTTTGTTAACCTAGCTAAGGGCTGTCTATTGTATTTATCTTCTTGAAAAACCAACTTTTTGTTTCATTGATCTTTTCTATCGTTTTTTGGGTCTCTATTTCATTTAGTTCTGCTCTGATCTTAATGATTTATTTCTGTCTACTACCTTTAGGATTGGATTGTTGTTGTTTTTCAAGTCCTTAGAGGCATAGTGTTAAGTTGTTTATTTGAAGTCTTTCCATTCTTTTGATGTAAGCATTTATTGCAATAAATGTGCCTCTAAGTACTGCTTTTGCAGTATCCCACAGGTTTTGGTATGATGTATCTTTGTTTTCATTAGTTTCAAGAAATTTTTTGATTTCCTGTTTAATTTCCTCTTGGACCTATAAGTCATTCAGGAGCCTATTATTTAGTTTCCATGTATTTGTATAGTTTCCAGAGTTTTTCTTATTATTTATTTCCAATTATGGTCCATGGTGGGCTGAAAAGATGCTTAGAATGATTTTAACTTTTAAAAATTTGCTGAGACTAGATTCATGACCTAATATGTGGTCTATCCTGGAGAATGTTCCATGAGCTGATGAGAAGAAAGTATATTCTTTAGTTGATGGGTGAAATGTTCTGTATATGTCTGCCAAGTCCAGTTGATCTAAGGTGTAGATTAAATCCTGTGTCTCTTCATTGAATTGTTGCCTGGAAGTTCTGTCCCATACTGAGAGAGGGGTGTTCAGATCACCCACTATTAATATATGAGGTCCTATTTCTTTCTTTAGGTCTAAGAGTGTTTGCTTTATATATCTGGGTGCTCCAGTACTGGGTACATACATGTTTATGATTGTTATGTCTTCTAGCTGGATAGGTCCCTTTATCACTATATAGTGGCCTTCTTTGTTTCTTTTTAAGTTTTTTGGTTTAAAGTCTATTTTATCTGATAAAAGAATAGCTATTCCTGCTTGTTTTGGGTTTCCATTTGCATGGTATATCTTTTTCCATCCTCTTACTTTTAGTCTTTGTGTGTCTCTATAGGTGAAGTGGGTCTCTTGAAGACAGCATACAGTTGGGTCTACCTTTTTAATCCAATTAGTCATTCTGTGTCTTTTGAATGGGGAGTTTAGTCCATTCACACTTAGGGTAGATATTGACAACTGTTGCTTAATTCCTGTCATTTAATTGCTTCTTGTTTAGATGACCATTATTTCACCTTTTATTTCTCTTCTTCAATGTTAATTGGGGAATTTAACGTGGGATGATTTAGCTTCTTTCTCTTTCTTGCTGGCATTTTGGTTTTAATGGTGGTTTTGCTCTTTCTTGTGTATTTGCAGTAGCAGTCACCATTATTCAGATTCCAGATGAATGACTCCCTTGAGAATTCCTTGCAGGGCTGGTCATGTGGTGGTGAACTCCCACAACTTTTGTTTGCCTGGGAAATATACTATTTCTCCCTCATTTCTGAAGGAGGGACTTGCTGGGTAAAGAATTCTTGGCTGACAATTTTTTTCTTTTAGTATTTTTAATATATCACTCCACTTTCTTCTGCTGTTAATTGGATGGGGGTTCCCCTATAAGTGACCTGGTGCTTTTGTCTTGCTGCCTTTAGAATTCTTTTTCTTTTCTTTTTTTTTTTTTTCCTTTTTGTCTTTTTTCGTGTCCGGCAACAGATCGCAACCCTCAGTGTTGCGCCCGTACCAGGCCGGGACCGGCAACGGGATCGCAAACCTCGGTGTTGCGCCCGCACCTCACTCAGCCAGTGAGCGGGAACTGGTCTGTATGTGGGATCCGAACCCTCGGCGGGAGCGCCACCACACTCCCAAGCAGTGCACTGTAGCAGTGCGCCACCGGGCCGGCCCTAGAATTCTTTAATCCATTTTGTG
>NW_007726958.1:238285-260078 GCF_000696425.1 Galeopterus variegatus
AGCCAGTGAGCGGGAACTGGTCTGTATGTGGGATCTGAACCCTCGGCAGGAGCGCCGCCGCGCTTTCCAAGCGGCGCACTATAGCAGTGCGCCACCGGGCCGGCTCTGAGCTCTGCAAATTTAACTATAATGTGTCTTGGGGAGGATCTTTTTGGATTGAATCTGTTTGGGGACCTTCGAGCTTCCTGGATCTGAAGGTCTGTATCTCTCCCTATACCTGGGAAGTTTTCTGTTACTATTTCCTTGAATAGGTTTTCAAAACCTTTTGCTTTCTCTTCCCCTTCTGGAATACCCATGATTCAGATGTGAGAGCACTTGAGGTTGTTTGCTGTCTCTCTTAGATTTTCCTTATTATTTAAAATTCTTTTTTCCTTTTATTTGCCTGCCTGAGTTATTTCATAAAGACCATCTTCAAGCTCTGAAATTCCTTATTCTGCTTACTCTAGCCTGCTGCTCAAGCTCTCAGTTGTGTTTATTATTTCATTGAGTGAATCTTTCATTTCTAGAAGTTCTGCTACACTCTTTTTAAAGGTATTAATCTCTTTGTAGATTTCCTCGTCTATATTCTGGATATTTTTTCTTGTTTCATTGTGTTCTCTAATTGAGTCTTCCTTTATTTCTTCAAGTTTTCTTAAGATCATTGCTCAAAATTCTTTTTCAGACATATCAAGGATTCCCTGTTCCATGGTGTCTTACTTTGGAGCATTACTGTATTCTTTTGGTTGTGTCATTTCTTCATGTTCATTTGTAGTTCTAGTGTTTTTTCGTTGATGTTTGGTCATTTGGTAGAGGGCTTGCTTCTTCTATTACACTTAGGTTGGCTGTGGAATGGCCCTAGATGCTACTGTGGTGGTGAATTGTCTTTGCTTGACAGTAGGTGTGGTGGTGGTTATGTTAAACCAGTTTGGGTCCTGTTCCAGAATCTGTGGTTGTAGAATGAACCCCAGGCGGTGTGCAGTTCTGTTGGGCCCACTTGGACCTCCCCTCTGGGTCCAAGGAACAGGGGGTGATCAGCCCTGCCACATGGTTCTTCTGGGCTCACCTCCGGGTCCAAGGAGTGTGTGTGTGTGAGTGTCATTTCTGCTGTGTGGTTCTGCTAGGCACACCTCTGGTGGGCCGGGGTGCCTAGACTTAAATTTAAAGGGCTCAAATGATTAGGCTGGGCCTAACACTATGTTTCCTATGTTAAGGTTAATTAATTTAGGATCTTATTAACTTGTAAAATGCTTTAGAGCAGTACCTAGGTTAGTGTTTGGGTGAATACATAGGAGAAGATGTGTGTACGGCAGGGTCCAGGAATCTAGGGGTACCACAATAGAATTCTGCTTCCCACAAACCATATCAGTACATATCGACATAAGTAAGGATAGAATAACATCATGTATGGGATTTGCATTAGCCAACAACAACAACAAAAATAGTGAAGAATAGATGCAATAAAATTGGCAACATATTAAGAGTTGTTTTAATTGAATGATGGGCATTTAGGGGGGTTATTTTACTATTCTTTCTGCTTCTTTTATGTTTGAAATTGTCTACTATAAATAAAAAAATAAATAAAGAACCTGCCCCTCAGCCTTAATTCTGAGGCCCAAACTTTGGTTCTATTAAACCTTAGTGTTTCTGAATCTAAACTCGTAGCCTGGTCCTTCCTTTCCTCTGGATCCCTTGGCTAATCATTCTTCAGCCCTTCAGAGACGTTCTGGAAATTAGGACTGAGTGCCTTTCAAGGCATGTCTGGGATAGCCAAGATAGTAGATGTTGGTGCATGGATAGAGACTAGAGCATTTGCCATGCTGAAGGTGAGGAGTGTGTATGAGTCAGAAATCTCTGGCCAAGGGGACAGATGAGATCAGATAATCCCTGAATAAAACTTTCTGAATTGTTGATGGATCATATTCTTTCTCCGTGGTGACATAAAATATTGTTTGGGAAAAATAAGGAAGAAGATTCTCCTTCAGTTAGAAAGAAAACTTAAAATAATCAAGACATATATCTTAAATGACCCTCTGCCAGTATTGTAACCAATTATTTTAGAAATAGATAACTTTTGACTTCTTTCTTTCTTTTATTGGCTTATTTATATTGAAGTATTTTATTTAAAAATGCCATGCATCTAAATCTATCATAATTTTCTGTTTAAAATTGTGTTGAAAGAGAAAACAAATAAAGATAATCTATAGTTCAGATTTTGTTACTGTCTGTTTTACTACATAGGAAATAATGTTAAGGTATGATATGTCTTTATTTTCATTAGTTTCAAGAATTTTTTTGATTTCCTGTTTAATTTCTTCTTGGATCCATAGGTCATTCTGGAGCATGTTGTTTAATTTTCATGTGTTTGTATAGTACCCACAGTTTCACTTGTTATTGATTTCTAGTTTTAATCAATTGTGATTAAGAAGATACTTGAAATCAATTTTTAAAAATTTCTTGAGGCTTGATTTGTGACCTAACATGTAGTCTCTCCTGCAGAATGTTCCATGTGCTGATGAAAAGAATGTATATTCTGCAGTTCTTAGATGAAATGTTCTGTAGATATCTGCCAGGTCCAATTGGTCTAAAGTATTGTTTAAATCCTGTGTTTCCCTGTTGATTTGTGGCTTAGGTGATATGGCCAATGCTGAGAGAGTGGTCTTCAGGTCCTCTACTATTATCGTATTGGGGTCTGTCTCTTTCTTTAAGTCTAATAGTGTTTGCTTTATATATCCAAGTGCTTTCGTATTGGGTGCATATGTATTTATGACTGTTATGTCATCTTGCCTGATAGAACTCTTTTTTTCATTATGAAGTGGCCTTTCTTGTCTCTTTTTACATTTTTTTGTTGCTGTTGTTTAAAGTCTATTTTCTCCAAAATATAAGAATAGCTACTCTTGCTCATTTTTGGTTTCCATTTATGTTAAAACTTTTTCCATCCCTTCATTATTAGTCTGTGTGTATTTACAGGTGAGGCGATTCTTTGGAAGATAGTATATAGCTGTGTCTAGGTTTTTAATCCAATCCATCAATCTGTGCATTTTGAATGGAGAATTTAATCCATTCACATTTACGGTTGTTATTGGGAGGTATTGTCTTACTCCTGGCCCTTTATTGCTTTTGTTAGATGTTTTAAATATCTTTTTTCCTATTTTATTATTCACCTTCAATTTTTGCTGGCTTTTTGCAGTGGTAATATTTAGTTTTTTTTTTTCATTCTCATTTGCACTTTTCTATTACCACTGGGTTTTGTTCTTTCTTGTGTATTCATGGTAGTGATTATCATTTTTAGGATTCCCAATGCAGGACTCTCTTGAGAATTTCTTGACACAAAAAGGTGGAAAGACATTCTATGTTTTTAGATTAGAAGAATTCACATTGTGAAAATATTCATGCTGCCCTAAGCAATCTACAGGATCAATACAATCCCCATCAAAATACCAATGACATTCTTTACAGAAATAGAAAAAACAATCCTAACATTCACATGGAACAACAAAAGCCCCAAACAGCCAAACAATTCTGAGCAAAAAAAAAATAAAGCCAGAGACATAACACTACCTGACTTCAAATTATACTACAAAGCTACAGCAACCAAACTTGCATGGTAATGGCATAAAAATAGACACTTGAAACAATGGAACAGAATACAGAACCCAGAAATCACCCCACATAGTGACAGGCAACTGATCTTTGACAAAGGCAACAAGAACATACATTGTGGAAAAGACTGCCTCTTCAATAAATGGTGCTGGAAAAATTAGACATACATATGCAGAAGAATGAAATTAGGCTTATACCTCTCACCATATACTGAAATCAACTCAAAATGGATTAAAGACTGAAATATAAGACCTGAAACTATAAAAATCTTAGAATAAAACATAGGGGAAACACTTCAGGATGTAGGACCAGGTAAAGACTTTATGAATATGACCTCAAAAGTGCAAGCAACACAAGGAAAAATAAATAAACAGGACTATATGAAACTAAAAAGCTTCTGCACAGCAAAGGAAACAATAAACAGAGTGAAAAGACAACCTACAGAATGGGAGAAAATATTTGCAAACTATACATCTGACAAGGGATCCATATCCAGAATATACAAGGAATGCAAACAACTTCACAGTTAAAAAACAAAAAAACAAAGAAACAAACAAAGTCAATTAAAAAATGGGCAAAGGAGCAGAATAGACATTTTTTTGAAAGAAGACATACAATGGCCAACAGGTACATGAAGAAATTCTGAACATCTCCAATCATCAGGGGAATGCAAATCAAAACCACACAAACCACATTGAGATAGTTTCTCATCCCAGTTAGACTGGCTATTATTAAAAAGACTGAAAATAACAAATGATGGTGAGGATGTGGAGAAAGGGAAACACTTCTACACTGTTAGTGGGACTGTAAATTAGTACAGCCATTATGGAAAACAGTATGGAGGTGTCTCAGACAACTACACATATATCTACCATACGATCCAGCAATCTCACTTTTAGGTATATACCAAAAGGAATGGAAATCATCATGTTGAAGGGACACCTGCACTCCCATGTTCATCATGCCACTACAGTAGCCAAGATATGGAACCAACCTAAATGTATATTGATGGATGACTAGATAACAAAAATGTGGTATATATATACAATGGAATAATATTCAGCCATAAAAAAGAATAAAATTCTGCCATCCACATCAACATGGATGAGCTTGAAGAAAATATAAGTGAAATAAGCCAGGCACAGAAAGAGAAATATTTCTTGATATTTCATGTCTTCACTGATAAGTGGGAATTAAGAAAGACAGGCAGAAAGAAAGAAAGAAAGAAAGAAAGAAAGAGAGAGAGAAAGAGAGAAAGAGAGAAAGAGAGAAAGAGAGAAAGAGAGAAAGAGAGAAAGAGAGAGAGAGAGAAAGAGAGAGAGAGAGAAAGAGAGAAAGAGAGAAAGAGAGAGAGAGAGAGAGAGAGAGAGAAAGAAAGAAAGAAAGAAAGAAAGAAAGAAAGAAAGAAAGAAAGAAAGAAAGAAAGAAAGAAAGAAAGAAAGAAAGAAAAAGACAGACTACAGTAATATGTTGGCCTTTCAAAAGGAGAGAGCAGACCTATGGCTTCTAGAGGTGGGAAAGGGGGAGAAAAAGCAGGGTTAGGGAGAAATTAGGTAAGGGACACAAAGAATAATTACAATTTGTAATAACGAACATGCTAATAATATTGTGCACAAATACTGATAGTCTACTCTATAGTCCATAAATATGTAAAATCAACTACATTTCAATTAAAAAATAAAAATAAAATTAAAAAACAAACAAAAATTAAAATAATGTTTCATTAGAATGAAAGCAAAATTGACATAAGAGGATAATGATATATCATGGCAAAATTTTATATACACCATCAATATTGAAAATTTTGTCTGGAATATATTTCAGAAAAAAAGAAAAGAAAACCCTTCTTAGGATGAAAATGGTATTTGCTTTCTGTTTAAAGCATCTTTCAATATGTTTTCATATTCTATCTAGATTTTCTTGCAAAGCAAGAACATCACAGTCTACGGACCCACGCACTAACTGGCTGTTTTGTCTTTTTTCAGCTAAAACTTAGTTTTGTCTCCCTTGAAAACATCTGTGATGGTTAGTTTTATGTGTCAATTTGAATGGGCTAAAGGATGCCCAGATAGCTGGTAAAATATTTTTCCCAGATATGTTTCTGAGAGTGTTTCCAAAAGAAATTAGCATTTCAATCAGTAGACTGTGTAAAGAAAATCTTCCCTCACCAGTGTTGACTGGCATCATCCAATCTCTTTGGGGCCCAAATAGAACAAAAATACACAAAAAAGGGAAATTCTCTCCCTCTTTGAGCTGGGACATCCATTTTCTCTGCCTTTGGACACTGGAGCTCCATGACTGGCTTTCCTGGCTCTCTAGCTTGTAAATGGCATATCACGAGACTCCTCAGTCTCCACAAGCATGTGAGCCAATTCCCATAATGAATCTTTTCTTATATATGTCTCTGGACATCCTATTGCTTCTTTTTCTAGAGAATTCTAATACAACATCTAAATTTATGGATACACTAATTTTGTAAACTTTGATCATAATAGTATGTTTTGATTTTTTAAAGAATAAAACACTAATGTAAATTTATTCAGGGTCAAAAATAAATAAAATCTGTTTCATTTTGTACTAATTGTGTGTCACTTCCAACTCACAGTAACTATTAGGATGGTAATGGCTGCATTCTGACCTAGTGTAATTAGCACTTAGCACAGCATTATTTATAATTACAAACATGCACACACACACACATGGCATTCAGTAGACATTTGTTGAATGAGTGACTCAATGAATGAACTATTTTATTGTCTAATAGATTTTCCAGATCTTAGTGTCATGTTTCTGCCCATTTCTCTGTTTTTTTTAATGCTTAATTTATTACAAATTTCAAAATTGGCAAAACTTAGCAGTTTTGACTACTAAATCATTACCCCTTGTTCACAATAGCAGAATATGCTTAACATTGCTTAACTAAACAGTAAGAAAAAAATATTAATTCTACCCTTTGTCTATTCATATGCCAAATTCACATCTTTCTCTGATTTGCTTGCATCTGTTTTATTTTAGCTTGGTCAAGAAAACAATAAAATCTTTAACTGTACTACAAAAGACTAGAAATGTGACTGAATCAATGTATTCATTGTAATAGTTATTTTTGAAAAGGATATTGTTATAAGGAAGCCCTACAACTGACTATAAAGGAGACAGGAGGGTGATAGTACCCATGTGCACAGTGCTTTACAGCTCTCCAACAGATAGATCTCATGTTGAAGCAAAATAATTTGTAGCACCCTAACTCTACTCAGGCTATTTTCCAAACTGTCGAAGGCAAGCTTACCACTGTTTATGATGCTGAATATTTAAAGTTAAAAATCATGGGGTATTTCCCTCTGAAAAATGTTGCAAAAAGTTCTTTGTTGTTTACCTGAATAAATTAATAATTTTACTTAGGATGACTTTAGGTATACATGAATATTTTTTACAAATGTGGTTCTATGTATGCACTTACAAGATTTATATTACACAACAATATTTTTAAACTAGGAGTATCTTTGAATAAAGGTTTAGGTCAATACCAAAAATCACTTGAGTAATCTTCTCCTCCTAAGGTCCATAGCATATCTTAATTCTGTACCCCAAAACAATTTTTCAGTTGAATTGTGTTATAGAGATATGAATAACAATTTAAAAACACTGATATAATCTTTGTACCATTTGCATTCCATAAAAATTTGTGAATTTTCTGATTCAAATGGAACAAACTTATCAAGTTATATGTTCACTAATACTTCATTACAACAATTATATTAAACTCAATTTCAGTAATGGGTTTTATATTTATCACCTTCTAGGGTAAAAATACAGTAATATTAGCCAAATTAGATTGGCAGCTATATCCCCTTCCTGATTTGAAATAAGTAGTAACTACCTAACTTCATAGTTAGATTTAAAACCAAATTTCAAGAATTTTTAATACAAAAACTTTCTGTTACATCGTCTTGAATTTCACTGAAAATTTAGAAGTGCATATAACACCTAGAAGAGAAAGCAAAAGTCAACCAAGTGACAATTTCCTTACTTAACTGTCTTATAATTAATTAAGTATAATAAAAAATTATAAAAATAAAAGCAACAACTGAGTATAATAAAAATAATAAAAGTGGCATTACAAGCATAATAGGAATTCATGCTTGAAAACCAGAAAATTCTGCTTCTGGCCATGAGGGAGTAACAGGGTCTAGAATTAACTTTGTCCATAAAAAAACTAGAGAACTGGGCAAAATGTAGAAAATATCTATGTTCAGAAATTGTCCCACAGGCAGTGCAGAAAATGGTCCCTAATGAAAAAACAAACGAGTTGAGCTTCTTGTTTGAAGGTAGTTTCTAAGCTGCAGCAAAGGAATGAGGAAACCTAAATAAGTCTGGCAATCTCACTGAGTTGGAGAGACAGATATCCCAAGTTGAGGAGGCTACAGCAGTTACAATTTGTAGGACAGAGTACCTGCGATAAAGGAGCTATGTAGAGAAAGACTTCCAAAATCTGACTAGAGATCCCTATGATTCTTTGGCTGAATAACAAATATGCATGAAGACTGGGAAGCCCCATGAATCCAAACAACGAACATTTTCCAAGGAAAGAAAACTTATAAGATGAACAATTTGGAGAACTGACACAGAGCTGAGAGTTTTTTTTTGAATTCCCATCTGCCAGAGAAGAGATACCTTACTGAATATGCAAAAAATTCAGTAGAGTTCATAGTAGGATCCAAATTTTAGAAGTGAAGCTAAAGTAGCTCACAATAAATTTTAACAGACCTTCCTTAAAATGGCTTAAAAAGAAACCTCAAAAGATCAAAATTCTAAAATGTGGCCAAAGTCTAAGAATCTTTAAAGAAATACAACAAAATATGTCACTCAGCAACCTGTAATTCACAATGCTTGGCAACTGATAAAAAATTACTAGATATATGAAGAAAGATAAAAATGTGTAGCCCAGAGGAAAATAACCCAATAGAAACAATCCTAGAAATAAGAGAGATGATAAAATTGGTGAAAAGGACTTAAAAATATCTATTATAAATATGCTTCATAACCTCAAGGATATAAAAGAAAACATGGACATGATAAGAATACAAATAGAGAGTATAAAATAGAAACAAATAGGGCCGACCTGGTGGCGCACTTGGGAGAGTGCGGTGCTGGGAGCGCAGCGACACTCCCGCCATGGGTTTGGATCCTATATAGGGATGGCCGGTGTGCTCACTGGCTGAGAGCGCAGTGTGGGCAACACCACACCAAGGGTTGCAATAGAAACAAAACTTCTAGAGAAGAAAATTAAATATCTGAAATGAAAAATTGACTGGATAAAATTAACAGCAGCAATTCTTTTCAGAAGGAAAGACCAGTAAACGTAAAGACAGGGCAATAGAAGCAACTCAAAATGAAGCACAAAGAAAATAACTAGGTCTGGGCACAGCCTTTATGAACATGAGCCCAAAAGCACAAGCAACAAAGAAAAAATAAACAAATGGGACTATATCAAACTCAAAAGCTTCTGCACAGCAAAGGAAACAATCAAGAGTGAAACAACAGCCTACAGAGTGGGAGAAAACTTTTGCTAACTATGCGTCCAACAAGGGATTAATATCCATAGTATACAAGGAACTGAAGCAATTACACAGTAAAAAAACCAAATAACCCAATTAAAAGATGGGCAAAGGAGCTGAATAGACATTTTTCAAAGGAAGACATACAAATGGCCAACAGGTACATGAAAAAATGCTCAACATCACTAGTCATCAGGGAAATGCAAATTGAAACCACACTGAGATACCACCTCATCCCAGTTAGACTGGCTGTAATAAAAGAGATGATGAATAACAAATGCTGGTGAGGGTGTGGAGAGAAGGGAATGCTCCTACACTGTTGGTGGGACTGTAAATTAGTACATCCACTATGGAAAACAGTATGGAGGTTTCTCAAACAACTACAGATAGATCTTGCATATGATCCAGCAATCCCACTTCTGGGTATATATCCAGAGGAATGGGAATCATCATGTCAAAGGGATACCTGGACTCCCATGTTCATCGCAGCTCTGTTTACATTAGGTAAGATATGGAACCAACCTAAACGTCCATCAATGCATGATGGGGTAAGGAAACTGTGGTATATATACACCATGGAATACTACTCTGCCATACAAAAGGATGAAATACTTCCATTTGCAGCAACATGGATGAGCCTGGAGAAATTTATGTTGAGTGAAATAAGCAAAGCACAGAGGGATAAATACTGCATAATCTCACTCATATGCAGAGGCTAAGAGAAAGAAGGAAGGAAAGAAAGACCACAGTCGTGTGTTGGACTTGTAGAGGGAGAGAACATTCCTAGGGATGTGAAGTGGAGTGGAGGAATGGGGAGGGGGAGGGAAATTAGGTATAATTGGGTGGGGGACACGAGGCATAATCACAATTTGTGGTAATGGGTATGCTGCCAGTATGGCTCTAGCTTTCACATCTTGGGCACGAAGAGTGTCAATCAGCGTTGTATCTCATGAATATTAATAACCAATTAAAAAAAAGAAAAGAAAAGAACTACTGAAAAAAATACTTCAATTTTCTGAGAGACAATATCAAGCAGTCTCCTTTGGAGGTAGTTGGAGACCCAGAATGGAAGGAGGGAGAGCAGAAGACAGGACATAAGAGGTTAAGTTCCCATATTCATTGAAAATTATAAACTCACAGATCCATAAAACTAACAATCCCTTAGCAGAATAAACACAAAGAAAACTACCCCAGCATATATAAGCTAATTACTGAAAATTGCTGAGTTTTGAGAATAGAGATGGGTATGGAAAAGGAGATGGAGTTGGGGTGATCATTGAGATAAGCCCTAAATAACTAAAGCATTCCGTGGCCACTCTCTGAGGATTCATAACAGACAGGCATCAATTCTTATCATTGACTTTAATCATTGGCAAAAATTTTTTTGTCTGAGATTAAAAGTGAACAAAAGCACAAAATGAGATGAATCCTATGCTATCAGACACCATCACAATTACAGAATTTAGAAGTTTTTCAACATGAAGATATTGGGTAATAACTCTCACTGGGCAAACAGAAATATATTTGATTGCATTCATTACAGGAATCTCTGTACTATTCATTCAATAAACATTCATTGAGACCTACTGTTTCTAGAGTTGTTGGTGGGTGGATATGAGGTGGTGTTATGCAAAATATACAAGGTACACATAGTATTAGCTAGGGTATGCCCATGGCAGCCCCTAATTTAGAGGCTCTGAGTTGGTGTGCAAATAGGCAGTGAATGGTATTCTACATAGAAAAAAAATGCATATAATAGTTTGTAAATTCCCCCATAGATGCTTGTAGCAGTTATAAAAGTTATCCTCACACATCAAAAACTCCAAGATTTAGCATTTTGATTCAAATAAGACTCTTTTTCCTCCATCAAAGACATTGGATATGAAATCCTAGAATCAAAGGTGCCAGAACAGGAGACTTTAGAAATCATTTAGTACAGTGGTGTTCAAACATACTTGAAAGAGGACAATTAGCTGCCCCAGGTGCATTGGGGGATTGGTGGTGCTGGGGAGGTAGATTGGCTGAGCAGGTGGTCCCTGGTGTAACCAGAGCAGTAGAAGATATTGGTGGGGGAAGGCGTATTCTCTGCTTCACACTTAGCATGAATTTATTAGACACATATTAACATTACTTGCCCCAGCAATGCAGACATTTGAGTTTGAAAAGCCTGCATTATATTCTCACCTTCTTTTCACTCGTTCCTCCTTCCCTCTCAGTGTGCAACCGCTAAGGAAGGAGGTCATTGGTTGATGTTTTCCCAGATGGTACATTCTTCCATGGCACAAAGGGAACCATCCTCTTAAATAATTTTTACTTTAACCCATTAATATCCTATGCTATATATAAATAGGTTTTATCCTGTGTCTTTGGACTGACCTAATTAAGGCATACTTGTCAAATTATTTTTATTTTGATAATACTATTTATGATAGCTGACATTATAGACCTGGAAGGCTGATCCATATCACTTACTTTACACTTGTCGCAGATATAAGCTAAGCTGTACTACAAGCAACATAACCTCAAATCCTTCATAGTACTTAGNATATGCAGAGGCTAAGAGAAAGAAGGAAGGAAAGAAAGACCACAGTCGTGTGTTGGACTTGTAGAGGGAGAGAACATTCCTAGGGATGTGAAGTGGAGTGGAGGAATGGGGAGGGGGAGGGAAATTAGGTATAATTGGGTGGGGGACACGAGGCATAATCACAATTTGTGGTAATGGGTATGCTGCCAGTATGGCTCTAGCTTTCACATCTTGGGCACGAAGAGTGTCAATCAGCGTTGTATCTCATGAATATTAATAACCAATTAAAAAAAAGAAAAGAAAAGAACTACTGAAAAAAACACTTCAATTTTCTGAGAGACAATATCAAGCAGTCTCCTTTGGAGGTAGTTGGAGACCCAGAATGGAAGGAGGGAGAGCAGAAGACAGGACATAAGAGGTTAAGTTCCCATATTCATTGAAAATTATAAACTCACAGATCCATAAAACTAACAATCCCTTAGCAGAATAAACACAAAGAAAACTACCCCAGCATATATAAGCTAATTACTGAAAATTGCTGAGTTTTGAGAATAGAGATGGGTATGGAAAAGGAGATGGAGTTGGGGTGATCATTGAGATAAGCCCTAAATAACTAAAGCATTCCGTGGCCACTCTCTGAGGATTCATAACAGACAGGCATCAATTCTTATCATTGACTTTAATCATTGGCAAAAATTTTTTTGTCTGAGATTAAAAGTGAACAAAAGCACAAAATGAGATGAATCCTATGCTATCAGACACCATCACAATTACAGAATTTAGAAGTTTTTCAACATGAAGATATTGGGTAATAACTCTCACTGGGCAAACAGAAATATATTTGATTGCATTCATTACAGGAATCTCTGTACTATTCATTCAATAAACATTCATTGAGACCTACTGTTTCTAGAGTTGTTGGTGGGTGGATATGAGGTGGTGTTATGCAAAATATACAAGGTACACATAGTATTAGCTAGGGTATGCCCATGGCAGCCCCTAATTTAGAGGCTCTGAGTTGGTGTGCAAATAGGCAGTGAATGGTATTCTACATAGAAAAAAAATGCATATAATAGTTTGTAAATTCCCCCATAGATGCTTGTAGCAGTTATAAAAGTTATCCTCACACATCAAAAACTCCAAGATTTAGCATTTTGATTCAAATAAGACTCTTTTTCCTCCATCAAAGACATTGGATATGAAATCCTAGAATCAAAGGTGCCAGAACAGGAGACTTTAGAAATCATTTAGTACAGTGGTGTTCAAACATACTTGAAAGAGGACAATTAGCTGCCCCAGGTGCATTGGGGGATTGGTGGTGCTGGGGAGGTAGATTGGCTGAGCAGGTGGTCCCTGGTGTAACGAGAGCAGTAGAAGATATTGGTGGGGGAAGGCGTATTCTCTGCTTCACACTTAGCATGAATTTATTAGACACATATTAACATTACTTGCCCCAGCAATGCAGACATTTGAGTTTGAAAAGCCTGGAGAGCAGTAGAAGATATTGGTGGGGGAAGGTGTATTCTCTGCTTCACACTTAGCATGAATATATTAGACACATATTAACATTACTTGCCCCAGCAATGCAGACATTTGAGTTTGAAAAGCCTGCATTATATTCTCACCTTCTTTTCACTCGTTCCTCCTTCCCTCTCAGTGTGCAACCACTAAGGAAGGAGGTCATTGGCTGATGTTTTCCCAGATGGTACATTCTTCCATGGCACAAAGGGAACCATCCTCTTAAATAATTTTTACTTTAACCCATTAATATCCTATGCTATATATAAATAGGTTTTATCCTGTGTCTTTGGACTGACCTAATTAAGGCATACTTGTCAAATTATTTTTATTTTGATAATACTATTTATGATAGCTGACATTATAGACCTGGAAGGCTGATCCATATCACTTACTTTACACTTGTCGCAGATATAAGCTAAGCTGTACTACAAGCAACATAACCTCAAATCCTTCATAGTACTTAGAAAAAAAATAAATACTTAAATAATAACTCATTAAATTTGGCAGGAATGAAAGGTGGAGAAATGGTTTCAATTTCTATTTTGCTTGCTGCACTGTCCAATAGAGTCACCACTACCCACATGAGGCTATTTAAATTTAAATTAGTTAAAAAATTTAAATATCAGTTCTTAAGTAGCACTAGCCATATTTCAAGTATGTGGTAGTGGGTACTTTATTAGACAGCTAGTACATAAAATATTTCCGTTATTACAGAGATTCTATTGAACAGCACTGCACCAGAGAAATATCACAAATTGATGAAAATTGCTTTGTCATCTAAAGGCATGAAATCTGATCTTCCTTCTTTCTCTTGGTATGGTAAGAAACCTCTGCGAAAAGAAACTCTAGTGCATTTGTTTTCCTTCTGACATTTTATTCAATTGTCATGTCCTCCTGTCTGCTTTATGCTTCTAACAGTTCATCCTTCCTGTTCAATATACACGTTAAGCACAGAGACATCAACCATTTCCATTCATATCCCTGTTCACTGCTAAATAAAGCAATTCTTCTACTACCACTAACATTGGCTATAAATTGTCATTCTGTGACTAGAAAAGATTGGATTATATAAATTTCAGGAAGCAGCTTTCGGCCTTTGATGACTATCCAGTAAATATCTTTGCCCCAAATTACCTTCCAAGAATCTGATCACAGTGCCTGAAATTCCAGCATGTTCCTGAAAAGTTTTAGTTTTGCCAAGTTCATTACAAAAATGCTGCTGTGTATCAATCTGCTTTCCCTATGTAGCTATTTGTAACTTAACAGGGAAATGCCCTTACTCTTATAGAACCTGGAAGAAAAAAGGCTATGGCAACTGGGGAGAACAGTTTGTCAGGGAGAGCTTTCATGAAAATACCAGATTTCTTCTGAAAATTGAGACTTCCTTGCAGTGAAAGGTGAGACCAGAAAACATCAAGATGCTGTTTGCTCTAAGATGCAGCACCATGGGATGGAACAAACTTGGCTTTGACCCGGATCTATAATCTTCTCTTTTGTACCTTTGCATATTCTACTTAACCTCTCTGGACTTCAGTTTTCTGTCCTTGAAATGGGTCTAAAAGTAACTTCTTATCAGGATAATAAAGAATGAGTACAGGAGGCCTACCTTTGTACCGAACACACTTTGGGAAATGATAGAAGGGAGCTATTATTGGGATTTACTGCTGCCTCTTGGTCACCTTTAAGATTTATAAACCTTTGATTTCAAAATCAAATGATGAACACATTCAGTGTCTTTTTCTCTGTGCTTCAAGATTTGAGGGTCAGGTGGTTGGAGCTAGGACCGACTCCAGAAGATTTGAAAGAAAGTACAGAAGAGAACTTCCATGGTGTGTAGGAGGGGCACTGACTCCAAGAATTGGATTATCCTGAGCAGAAGACCGTTATTCAGAAGTATTGGGAAGGGGACTGGAAGGTGAGGGTCGACATGTAGAGACAGGATGTAGGGCTTGGCAGAAGTGGTGGTGGTGGAGAAGTGTGTGTGTGAGTGTGTGTGTGTGTGTGTGCACGTGTGTGTGTGCACGTGTGATCTAGTAGATTCCCTCAAGGACTGAAACCAGAGAGAAGGAGTTATGAGTTATTCCTCATTATCTTTTAGTTTCTTGCATCTGTCTAGTTTTAAACTGACCTTAAATTTTCTTTTCAATTACAACCAATATGTGTAAATTGGGTACCAACTTTGTGTCTATAAACAGGCATTTCCTTCCCTCAAGGATTTAAAAAAAAAAAAATTTAATATTAAAGGGGAAGAAAGATTTTAAGCAAAATATTTACAAACAAAACAAAACAAGATAAGAACCCTGATATGGGGTGGCAATACGAGCACAGGGATGGGTAGTCAGAAAATAAACTTCCACATAATAAGTAGTAAAAGATCCAAAACTAAGCAGATGTCTTTCCATGGAACTATGCGTCTTAAAACAACGGTTAATTCATTGGATTGAGTGAGATACTTTTCCTATGTTCTCTGTAGTGGATTGAATTATGTCCCCCAAACTCACTGAAGCTTGAATTGCATCCTCCAAGTTTTATGTATTAGAAACTTGCCCCCCACTGTGACTGTGAAGAGGCTGGGAAATCCTATTATGGTAATTGAAAGATGGAGACTTAAAGAGGTGCTTAGATTAAAGGATCATGCTTTGAATGGATTAATTATGGTGGTCATGGGCATGGTTTGTAGGGCTTTAAAAGGATAGTGAATGAGGAGTTAGGCTGTCTGCTCTGCCATTTCACAATGTGATACCCTGTGTCACTGAAGTCACCACCAAGACCCTCACCAGATATGTTCCCTGGACTTTGGACATCCCAGCCTCTGAAACTCTGAGCAATAAATTTTATTTTCTTTATAAATCACCAAGTTGCAGGTATTTTGTTATAAGCAACAGAAACAGACTAATACATTCTCTCTATCATGTCTTTTGAAATAAATGACCTAGAATTAAATTTAAGTATTTAAGTTAAAACTGTCACAGAAAATTACAGTAATATTTCACTTAATCAGGAATTATTATTTAATAACGTTAACCATTTGGAGTCAGTATGAAGGATACCAATAAAATGCCTCTGATTACTACATGGCTGTCACAAAGCTGTCTTTAAGACCATCGTTTGTTTTTGACTTTTACTTCATATGCAATTGTAACAAATTTTCTTGTTTGTTTATAGTTTCTTTTGATGTTCTGTGAAGGCATACTTCAATTGCAGTTCATATAGACCATGAAGGCTGTGATAGCAAATGAGAAATCTGAAGAAATCAGGCACTTTGAAAATAGAAATGGCCATATAAGACCCAGGAAGAAATCTGAATTTTCAAAAATAGTATTAAGGGGCTGGCCAGTTAGCTCAGTGGGTTAGACCATGGTGCTGATAACACCAGGATCCAGGGTTTGATCCCTGTATCATCCAGCCACCCCCCCAAAAAAAATAAATAAATAAAATAAAAATAAAAAAGAACAAAAATAGTATTAAGAACTTTGTTAATAATACTGTTGTTCCAATAGCAAGTCAATGTGGAATAAATTTTCAAAGATTTTGTTCAAAGTGATTGAAATGGAAAAACAAGGCATCTAAAATGATAAACATTCACTATTTGGAATTTTCACTTATATGGAATATCATTTATATTGGTGATGATTGATAAATGAAGTGTTGTAAAACATTTTAGACATAGCTATTTATGTCTTCAAAATATTTGCCTCTGGTTTCCAGTGCCTTGCAACAAAGCTAATATAAACCTTTCTCTCTAAACTTTGGTTCCAGTGTCAGATAAAAAGCCTACTTTTAAGGAGAGATTTGAAGAAAAAATATGATCCTGTCTTATATTGAGTTCTTGTAATGAAAAATAGAAATAGCAATTAAAGGGCCTGGACTCATTAAAACCAAGTTGTTAAAATTTTTATGCATTTGAAGAGTGGCATGTGATTAACATCTAATGTATCTCATGGCCAGAAAGAGTTACTCAAGAGTATGGGACACGGGCCGGCCCGGTGGCACATTGCTATAGTGCACCGCTTGGGAGCGTGGCGGCGCTCCCGCCGAGGGTTTGGATCCCACATACAGACCGGCCGCTCACTGGCTGAGCGAGGTGCGGGAGCAACACCGAGGGTTGCAATCCCGTTGCCGGTCCCGGTCCGGTACGGGCGCGACACTGAGGGTTGCGATCTGTTGCCGGTCACGAAAAAAGACAAAAAGGAAAAAAAAAAAAGGATAATTTCACAGAACATATGTAAAATCATCAATATTTTAGAGTGATTTGACAATATGGGAAAATATAATTAGTGATAACTTGGATAATAAAAACAACAATAATTTACTAAGTGCTTATCATAAGCTGGATCTCTCATATATTTTCTTACTTCTTTCTAACAGTTCTCCAAAATGGGTAGCATGTCACTTTTATAGAAGAGAAAATTGTACTCTAAGAGGTCCAATCACTTGCTCTAGGTTGCGAGAGTAAGAGTGGGAAGAAGGACTAAGACACAGGTGTGCGTGGCCCGAGAGTGCATAGTCTTTCCAGGTCATCGTGCTACCCCTTAGAATGAAAATAGGAAAAAGAATGATAACAATAGCATGTGTACGAATTCTCCATGCAAGAAGGTTTGACTGTTATTATTCAACACATTGAGTTTGAGACTTTTGTGTCTGTTGCAAAATTCTTGCTTGAGGGTTTCCCAAGATAAAAAAATGTACTTGAATGGAAACTGCCTTCCTCAGTTACTGAGCATTTCACTCTTTCCGGATGAGATGAAAGTTTTCCACCGGAACAACTGAGACAACAAAGGGGAAAAAATTAGAAATCAGAAATGTTACATCCTTAGTTACAGATACGAACTTAAAATCTGTGCTGAGTCTGAGAGTAGGATAAGAATGTAGTAGGATAAGAATATAATAGAATAAAAATGAAGAGAAAAAATACACAGCAAATGCTAGTTAAATATAAATTTGTGAGCATTTCTGGGGTTGCTCATTGATTAGTGATTAAAGCTAAAGAATCAAACAGACAGAGACAGACTTCCTATCATAGCAGAATGGGGGGGAGGTATTGATCAAAATGCTCTTCCAGTATGTGAGAGTTCCAGACTTCCAGCTCATGCCCTGGCTTGCTTCTCAGCTGGGGTGAATGCCAACAATGCCAGTCTCCTTGAGAGAACTTCTTCCTGCTCACTAGTACAACCAGCTGTCCTCAGTTCTATGTGCCAGTCCTGTATTTACCTCCTGGCTGGCAGTCTCACTGTTTTCGGTCCCACCTTTAAGCTCTGTGACTTTGGTTAAAAACCAGTTGCTTCATCCCACAGTGTTTAGCAATTCAAAATTATCTTTAGGCCATTGACCTAAATTTTCGGTTTGGTGGTTCCTGAGCTTAGTGTCTTTCATAACTTTCACTACCTCCAATTTTGTCCTTAATTGTGAGCCTATAGAGCTTGAATTCCTAAATTATAAGCAATAAAATAACAGTAGTTGCAATTTATTAACTTCTAGGTACATTGAAACTAGTTCATGTGAATATTACCTTGAGACAACCCTGAAGGGATTTCTCTAAAGAAAAGTGCTTGAACAGCAGCAGTGCCCAGTGTGGGTGGCAGCAGTGGGGAGGGGGAGCAGAGGTGCTATTGCTAATCAGCCCCAGTGCTGAGGGTTCGGTACCAATTACCCAGGAGCTAGTTGTCCTAAATGGTCTCCATAGCCAAATCGCAGTTTGGTCTTCTCTCCCTTCCTCCCTCCCAACTCTTCATCGTTCATCCTTATTTTCCTAACCTCGTTGCCTCTCCGATCCTACATTTATTGATCTGAAGTATGACTTTTTCATCTCATAAGAGCATTTCCCCTAAGACAGAGAGTCATTTTAGATTATAGTACTATCAAGATAATACTTTTCATGTATAGTATGAACAAGAAACTCTGTAAATAGGAGATGATTGTAGTCACTACCCCGCTTACAAGATGTCACTTATATTTAAAAACAAAAAGAAATTTATATCTATTACATCTAGCCATTTTGTTTTAAAATATAAAAGCTATGACTAAAACTTACCAAACTCTCATTATGTGTCAGGCAGTTGGCTAAGCATTTTTTGTGCACATTCTCATATAACCTTCGAAGTCAGTCCCTATCAGGGAATAGGTACTACTATTACAATTTGTGTTTAACAGGCAAGGGAATTATTGAAATTCACAGAAATTAAGCAACTTGTGCAAAGCCACATAGCTGGAAAGTATTCAGACTCAGAATTTGAAATTAGATACCAGCTGAAAAAAACACAAAAAACAAAAAAACCCAACTCAATCACTTACACTGCTACAAACTTTAAATTATGAATTTTAATCTATATCCTGATACATTTTTGGTCAAAACCAGCTCTCCTAAAGCTATTACAAAATAAACTGAATGATATTTCAAAAATAGTCTGGTGAAATTTTACAGAAAACTAATTTGAGTCAATAATAGAGTTGGTTCCAATAATAAACTCTACTTGTATCGTATTTCATCATATTATGACAAAATGGCTTTTTTTCTCCTTGTAGAGATATTTTCATATAGCCCAATAAAAAAAAAATTGTATGGTAAGATGGTCTAAAAACCTTATACCAATTCTCCTGTTAAAGTCTTTCTCCAGAACCGTTCTCACAGTTGGAAAAACAAGGATTTGCTTCTGAGAGAAAACAATCTCCTAAATGTTGATGAATTCACATCTAATGAGAACATTGCCTTAAAAACATGCATATGGTATTTTTATATTCAATACTGTGCTGACCTTTAGACTCAATTTTTGAGTTGCAGTGTCACCATGGATTAAGTTATTTAATACATTTTTATCGAGTATCTCTAGTGGGCAAAGAGTGATGTTAGTGTCGGTTCTTACTTGCACTAGCCAAGCTCACCATCATTGCAGACTTGGGTGTCAAGATGAACCCCTCTGTTCCTGTGACAATCTGATTGAGAACAAATATGGAGCATCTCCCCCATCTCATGTAGAGGGCCAGAGAATTACACATGCAACCTCAGACCAAACTAAATGAAGGCTTTAACCCATAACACCACAACCCAGCTGACTTCAGCTGTCACCAATGTCTGGAAACTCCTGCTGCTACTCTCTACATACTATACTGACTCCCCCATATATGTTATACATTACTATACTTTTGGGGGAGCCCATCTACTTTGGATCAGTTCCCTCACTCACAGTCCCAACTGGCCCCACCAGCTAGGCATCTGAGCATGTGTTGAGCTGAATTCATTTAGTTATGACACTTATTTGCCAGGGCTAGAATGAAACTTAAAGATCAGTTGGTGTGTTATTTTCATCAGATCAGCTTCTTCAAATAGAATTTAAAGAGGAAGATCAATTTTAAAAAGCCAACTAAAGCGCCAGCCCGGTGGCACACTGCTACAAGTGCACCGCTTGGGAGCGCGGTGGCGCTCCCACCGAGGGTTCGGATCCCACATACAGACTGGTTCCCGCTCACTGGCTGAGTGAGGTGTGGGAGCAACACCGAGGGTTGCGATTCTGTTGCCGGTCCCAGTCCGGTATAGGCGCGACACTGAGGGTTGCGATCCGTTGCTGGACACGAAAAAAGACAAAAAGGAAAAAAAAAAAAGCCAACTAAATAAAAATAAAGGTGTAGTTGAAACAAGAGTACAGTAATGAAATGAGAAGATCAAGCTGCCTCTCTCCGACTGCTCCCATCCACCAATCTATTCAACGTCTTAGATCACAACCTTAACATTTCTGGTTTATTCCAACTAATCCTGAGTCCTGGATACCTTGTTCAAAGTCACCAAACTAGTAAGTCTGGAACCCAAAAGTCAAACCCAGCATATGAGGATTCTCCAGAGAGGGTGTGTATCTATATCTCTATATAGATCTGTATCCATATATCTATATCTACCTATACCTATATCTGTATATAGATGTATCTATACACACACACATATAGATAGATAGATTTATTTTAAGGAATTGCTTGTGGGGGCAGGCAAATATGAAATCCACAAGGCAGACCAGCAGGCTGGAAACCCGGGAAAGAGTTAATGTTGCAGTTTGAATCTGAAGGCACTCTGGAGGTAGAATTCTCTTTCCCTTTGGGAATCTCAGTCATTTTCTGAGGACTTCAACTGATTGAATGAGGCCCACTCACATTACAGAGGGTTATCGTCTTTACTCAAAGTCTATTGCTTTAAATGTTAATCCCATCTACAAAGTACCTTCACAGCGACATCTAGAGTGACATTTGACCAAATTTCTGGGTAACATGGCCTTGAAAAAGTACTTTTCAAGTTGACACATAAAATTAATCATCATGCCCAGGGTTCTGAATCCTATGCTCTTTCTGTTACAAATAAGGGCTTACTATCTAGTAGAAAAGAAAAGATACTAGTGTACAGGCTGCTTCTGCTTACCTGATATTCACTGTCCCCTTCACCCTTCCTAACAAAACATAAAGTTTTTGTGTGGAGGCCAATGCTAGTCTTCCCTAGAGTTACTGTTGGCCAGTGAAATGTAAGCAGAAGTTATTGGGTACAATTTTGGAAAGCACTTTAAAGGAAAAGCTGGATTCAGCTGGAATATGGCCCCTTTGCCCTTTCTTTGTCCTTTGTCTTGCTTGGAATTTGCGC
>NW_007726958.1:260675-261742 GCF_000696425.1 Galeopterus variegatus
TTCAGCTGGAATATGGCCCCTTTGCCCTTTCTTTGTCCTTTGTCTTGCTTGGAATTTGCGCCTGATGACTGAAGTTAGAGTAGACATCTTACAATCAGAAATGTGAACAAGGTCAGAGAGATCTATCTCCTAACATTTTTGAACTGGTGAACCAGCATCAGTAACCATTTCCAGATTTCTTGATACATTAGAAAAAGAAAAAATATACAGTTGGCCCTTTGTATCTATGGGTTCTGCATCCATGGATTCAAACAACCGTAGATCAAAAGTATTCAGACAAAAATTGTCTGAACTGAACATGTGCTGACATTTCCCCCATCATTATTCCCTAAACAATAAAGTATAACAATTATTTACATAGCATTTACACTGTGTTAGGTATTATAAGTGATCTAGAGATGATTTAAAATAAACAGGAGGATGTGTGTAAATTATATGTAAATCCTGCACCATTTTATATAAGGGACTTGAACATCTGAGAATTATGGTATCCACGTGAGGTCCTAGAACCAATCCTGCATGGATACCAAATGAAGACTATACATCCTTCTCTAAGCCTCTGTTAATGTGCACAAACTAAATCCTTGAGTCATACAGACAAAGATACAGACAGTTATAAGGCAGATCCTGAAAACTGAACAATGATGAAAACTTTGAAACTGTGCCTAAGGGAGCAAGTCAGGAGGAACAGGTTGATATAAGCTAGACATAATGAGCACATGAAACAGTATCAGAGACTATTAGGCAGAAACAGTGGAGGACTGAACAGCTGCCACGAATTCAGCAAAAAGGTAAATGGACGTCAATGACTATAGGAAGAAAGGAGATGGACATTTAAGAGCTAAATTTCCTGGCTGCAAGGTTAGGAGAGTCACTGGAATGAGTTACAGTGAAAGCTGTGTGTCTTTTTCCTCTGAATATTTCTGAAAAATGAAAGGACAGCAGGGCAGGAACAAATTAGCTGCCTTCATTAGCAATCTCCACTATACATGCCTCCTCCTGATAGATCCTTTGAAGAACGTTATCTTGACTGGTCTGTCAGTGTGAGCACCTATTCATCCCAAGGG
>NW_007726958.1:261907-273576 GCF_000696425.1 Galeopterus variegatus
ATCCTTTGAAGAACGTTATCTTGACTGGTCTGTCAGTGTGAGCACCTATTCATCCCAAGGGGTTTTGCACACGGACTTGATTAAGTCCTCTAACTTGTGACTACAAATACCCACCTTGCTGCAAGAGGTGAATCACGAATAGCTTTTAGGCATTATTTTTTAGACATTATTTCCTAATCATAAAAAATGGGTTGGGGAAACAGAGAAAGAGAAGGAGAGACAGATACTTAATTTGTTTGGGATGATTTAAATTAACTCCTGCTTAGAAGCAAAGGGATAGCTCTGAGCTTTCCACAGCCGTGAGCAATCTTTCCTAAAGACACGCTTCTTAGGAGTAGCTAGTTTTATAGACAGAATGAGGGGATGCACAGTAGCAGGAAAGGTGTAAGAGGGAGAGGATCTGTGAATCTAATTCTCCAGACAGAGTTGAGGTGGGGAAACTTGAACAGGTGGTGAATGCCCTTGGGGACAAGACAGTCATTTGCTGAAAGTTGACACACACCATCTTTAGGGAAAAGAAAATAAAGTAGGGCAGGTTTTAGTCAAGTTCAAAGTCAGAGGTATGAGAAGCAAGATGCATACGTCATTAAGTAGTCAGGTGAATTAAGTAGCAGGCGAATTAAGCTGGAGTACAAGAAAACAGGTAGAAAAGACAAGGCTGGGGGCCGAACTCTGGCTCACTCGGAAGATTGTGGCACTGAGAGCCCAGGATGCAGGTTTGGATCCTATATAGAGATGGCCTGTGCACTCACTGGCTAAGCGCGGTGCGGGCGACACCAAGCCAAGGGTTGCAATCCCCTTACCGGTCACACACACAAAAAAAGAAAATACAAGGCTGGAACTGTGGCTGAAAATCCCATCAAAGAAAAATACACCCCATTTTCTCCCCTCTTTCCCTCCCTCCCTCCGTTTCTTCTTTCTTTCCTTCCTGTCTTCCTCTCGTTCTTCCTTCTATTCTATTCTTTTTTTCTCTAAAGACAGGCACCAGCAAGACTTGTCTGAAGTCTTGCAGGTGATGGCAGCTGAAAACAACCCAGGGCGTCAGAGGTGCGGGGCTCACTTTCCAGCCGAGTTTGTTCCCCCCGTTTCTCTCAAAGCCCAGCTCACTGCCTGTAAGATAGTTTTCATTCATAGTTCACCTTTCAGAAGGCTTTCAGGAAGCCGAGAAATATAAGGTATTTCCTCAAACATATTTATTGTTCTTCGTCTGTTGTCAGGAATGAGAAGTTTTACGTTATGCAAAAATATGGCATTAGGTGTGGTTTTGACAAAGAAAGATACTTATTTATTTTATAGATTTGCATCACAACAATGAGCATCACGTCTCATAATGTATCCATAAGACTAACCCAATTCTACCACTGAAGAAGTATTTTATTGAGTAAATATATACTCCTAGTACTCGATAAACTAACAAATATATTTTTAAAATATTCTGTGAAGAGTTTATTTAACTCTACCAGTAAATGGCATCAAAGGTACTTCCCATACAGATGGGAAGCAACCATCTGTATTTTCTTTTTTTTTTCCTCTACCCTTCACTCCCCTTTTCCATTCCTTGTACTTTTGTGACGTCAGTTTATTTTTGGCCAAATGATCAGTCAGTTAATTAAAATCTGACATTTGTTGGTCTCATTTAATGTTCCCAATAAGCACCCCAATCTTAAAAAAAACAAACAAGGTTAGCCACTTGTTCAAAGTGACTCAACTAGTAAAAATGGTAGACCATTTTCATTTTTACTGAACTAAATTATCAGCTGAAAAAAAACCCCAAAAATCTATTGAATGATGATAATTTTGTCACTACTTCAAGGTTTTAAAGGACCCTGGTAGGGAAGTATTGTCGAGAGTTAAAAAGGAGGGCTGTTTTAAACACATGCAAGCTGATTTGAATAGGCTCATTAAGCCAATTTAATAGTGAATGCCTGGAATTAGAGGAACTTTGGTTGTAAAATAATCATAACGAGTGAAAAATTAGCACTTTTAGTTTAGCAATTTTCTTTGAATATGTGGGAATTTAATACCTTATGCAACAGAATTTGTAAAAATTTGTGGATTTAATTTACAGTGACCCAGTTAACAGAGCCAGTGACCAGCATAATAATTAATAGTTTCCTTAGTCTTCACCGTCCTTCACCAGTGGTCCTGAACTACACCTTTTTGTGGCTGTTTGTGATTTGGTAACAGTGTACCTGTGTGTATTCAAACAGGCTGTAAAGAGTACATGAGCTGTTTGGTCACTGTTTAATCATGAAACAGCTTTCCTGTTTCTACCCAATAGGAAAATTATGTGATAAGCACAAGATTGCTTTCCATATTCACCACAATAAAGGACCACATTTCAAAACTGTTTTTTGTTTGACGGTTCAATGACTTTGTTTTTTAACTTACAGTATCCTAGAAACTGAAAATGTATTAGATCTTCAGCTAATATAAAAACCAAGAAAAAAAACCCTTCAGAAGTTCCATATAAGACAGAGGTATGCTCTCCTTTCTACCCAAAGGAACTAATTTCTAAATATTTATTTAGTTTCTAAAACAGTATTAATTATAAATATGACAGAAAACCCTGTTTTCCAAATCTTCTCAGAGTATAAATATTTACATTCAAAATAAAGTGCATTAGATTCAAGTCTTTCATCTGTAATAATTAATAAACAACCTAGTTTTACTATCTTTTAATGTTCTAAAACAATACTGTAAACTTTTAAATATTCCTTTTATGTTTGAACCACCTAAATACATTATCTCTTAAAAATAAAGTTCAAAATAATCTAAAATAATCATTTTTAAATGCCACCAAGTTTTGTAATTATATTCAAATATTGTTTGCTTACTTATACTACATTAAAATAATCTAAAACTTCAGAATTCTTAAAAAGAAAAAAAATTCTATGATGATGATGCATTTTAGCATTATGGGATGGTTCTTTGTATACATTATATACTCAGCAAAATTTAGTAAATACTAAATTTATACTAAATTTAAAATAAATTAGGGCCGGCCCGGTGGCGCACTGGAGAGTGCGCCACTTGGGAGTGCGGCGGCGCTCCTGCCGAGGGATCGGATCCCATGTGGAGACCAGTTCCCGCTCACTGGCTGAGTGTAGTGCGGGTGCAACACCGAGGGTTGCGATCCCCTGCGCTCCCGCCGAGGGATCGGATCCCATGTGGAGACCAGTTCCCGCTCACTGGCTGAGCGTAGTGCGGGTGCAACACCGAGGGTTGCGATCCCCTTGCCGGTCCCCGGTACGGGCGCGACACCGAGGGTTGCGATCCCATTACCGGTCAGTAAAAAAGACAAAAAATAAACAAACAAACAAACAAACAAACAAACAAACAAACAAATAAATAAATTTATACTAAATTTAATTTATACAAAATTTAAATAAAATACTACATTTAGTGAACTAATATGAAATATTTTATTATCTGTTAAAAGTTTATATTGGATGTTGGAAGATATCTAGTAATTTAAAGCATCCAAAAATTATCTAAAATAAGCATAAGCTATTATAACAGAGAGGAAGGAGTGATAAGTTTTGTCAGGAGGAGCTGGGAACAGCTTTGCCAAGGCAGTGTCTTCAATGCCAGTGCTGGAAGGATCAGGAGGTGTTTTCTAGGTGGATAAGTAGAAGGCAGTCCTCACGGACAGAGAAAACATGTCCGTAGCATTTGCCTTGCATATTTTGGAAAAGCAAAAAAACAATTGTAGTGGATTGAATTATGTCCCCCCAAAACTCACTGAAGTTTCAATTGTGTCCCCAAGTTTTATGTATTAGAAACTTAGCCCCCACTGTGACTGACAAGAGGGTGGGAAATCCTATTATGGTAATCGAAAGGTGGAGCCTTGAAGAGGTGATTAGATTGTAAGACTGTGCAGTAGTGAATGAATTGAAAATGGTGATCAGGGTCATGGTTCTAAGGGCTTTAAAAGATGAGAGAGGAAAGTCTGTCTTTCTCTCTCTGTCTGCTCTCTCTACTTCCACCATCTTGTAATGTGGGTCACTGTCACTGCCCCCAGATGGACATTGGATTTCCCAGCCTCAGAAACTGTAGGCAATAAACTTTTTCTTTATAAATCACCCAGTTCCAGGTACTTTGTTATAAGCAACAGAAACGGACTAAAACAACAATTAGTGTATTTTAATAGATGTAGAACATTGAGCAATCAGGATGCTGTATAAGGGCTAAAGAGGCAGTTTGAGGTCATATGTTAAAGGACTTTTTAGACTAAGTAGAAGAGATTAAAATCTGACCCATTGGTGCTAGAGAGCCAATGGAGGGTTTTAAGATGCAGACTGTCATCATCTGATTTGACCAAAATAGAACAGATTATAGATTCTCTGAAACTAACTCTTCATTTATCAAAATTTTGATTGAGGGAAAATTCATCGTCCTAACCATACTGTCCTTCATGTTAAAGGACTTTTTAGACTAAGTAGAAGAGATTAAAATCTGACCCATTGGTGCTAGAGAACCAATGGAGGGTTTTAAGATGCAGACTGTCATCATCTGATTTGACCAAAATAGAACAGATTATAGATTCTCTGAAACTAACTCTTCACTTATCAAAATTTTGATTGAGGGAAAATTCATCGTCCTAACCATACTGTCCTTAGAACTCAGACATCTGTATCAACTCTGCCCTCTGCCCTCTCCCAACCACTCTCTTCATTGTCCATATAAAAAAATTCCTATCCATTTTACACTATGTCTTTTCCTGCAATTTTGTTTTCCATTTCTCCCATCCTCCATGTCCAGATTCAAACCTTACTTACTAGCTCTTTTCTGGATTTTTAAAGCCTATTGTGTACTGTGGGGTCCAGTCTCCAGTGTCTTCTCCTTTTACTAATATATTCTCCATAGTGTTAGAGTTATGGAATCTCTGCAAAGAATAAACCAATATTCCAAACACTTTCTCCAGATCCACCTGATAAGAACCCATGATACCTATTCTTTTCTATAATTAATTTGTTATTGTTCGCTTGTGTGCTCAACCGTTAGTACCAGAGAAATCCTGAAGCACACAGTGCTCCATGAGAAATGGTCATCACCAAATGTTAGAGTGAATGCTATCTAAGTGAGTGTCTCCACTGAGAGGCTCAGAGACTCTTCTAGGGAGGCTCTGAAAAGTTAGGAAATAGGTGGATGACCCCTTGCCTTTACATGGGGCAGAAAGCAGAAGCAGCCCACGGCAAGTGCCCTTGTGTCATGAAGTCTGAGACAAATGCTGTAAAATGGTGGCCATTGGGCAGAATTGGCTCAAAATTCTATTTTATTTAAACTGCATCACTTAAATAGACATTTACAATTTGGGAGAATTTACATAAAAATTAACATTTATGGCTTCTGTTGAAAGTATAGATTTGTCAAAGCAGGACCAACAATAAGATGGTCCCACACAGGGGAGGGGCACACTCTTGAAAAGGCACCACCTTTTACTAACCCTGAGTCATACTTGACTTCTGTCTCCTGATACAACTCTGGGGCTGGGGGTGGGGAGGGCAGGGGGAGGGAGAGGAGACGGGGAGTGCTGAGGATGCCTGCTGTTAAATATCCTTTTATACCAATGGGAAGGAGTCTCAGAGTTAGAATTAAGTTTTTGAAACTATGATAGTAAAAATATAAAATTTCTTGAACACTTGAATGTATAGATTCATATCAGCTATATGTAATGTGGATAATTTTCTTGGTTGTGATTTGAATCAGCCCCCCATTTTCTTCCTATATCTTATTTCCTCATCCTTTTAAGAACAGTGGGCATCAGGTGCATTGATAGACACAGCGAAGCGTGAGGAGGGATAGGAAATGGACGGCCTTCGATACAAATTCAAAGCAGTAAATTAAGTTGGGCAAATATTATGGGTAGAAAGCTAAGGAAAGAAAAAAAATTTCTGGGCATCTGAGGTTAAGAGAATTTCTAGTATGACAAAAAATTAATACAGTACTGAGAGCAAGAACTTTTGCTTTTTCAGATGTTTGAAGACACCAGGAAGCATCACAGCCTGGAGCTGGAGAGCATATAAAAGAGAAGTCTCCAAACCAATAAAGTAACATCTTACTTCCCCAAATAGTTTAAGGGTGTTTGCATTTGGTTAGTCAAACCATTAAAATGGGGAAGGAGTAGTGAAGATTTTCTCTTCTAGGTTCAGAAGAGCTGTGTTTTGCTGTTCTGCTTCTAAAGCAACCACATTTCCCTACAGAGCACAGAGCTGTAAGGAAATTCGTCCATTGCCTAAGCCTGTTCTGCAAACATGTATTTGGAAACACAGAAGCCAACTGGTTCATAAGGAAAGGCATATACATTTTATTAACATGTATCCCAGGAACTCATTTACATATAATGTGCATTCACTTGGCCATGGATAACCCATAAGGCAGCCTGAAAAGGACTTGAAGAAATACGATGTGTGGGCTAGTTGAGTGGGGACTTGTTGAAGTGTGTATGAGTGAGGGTGGTGGAGGAAAGGAAAAGAGAGGGGCTGGTAAATCCTGTTAAGACAGAAATGAGTATTTGGGTTCCTTAACAACCACTCTTTTCACTTTAAAATTATTTTGGGACTAGAGCCTCAAACATAGAAATTGTTCTTATAGGGAACAAAGTTCACTGAAAGACAAAAATGCTAAATGCATATCTTGGCAAAGGATTTCATATTTGAATTTAAATTTTAAGATAAATTTGTTTTTCAGATGATTATAAGAAAGCAATTTCAGAAAAAAAGTCTGAAAAGCTTAGTTTTCTTTTTATTAAACGAAAATCACAGAGAAATAAATTGATTTATGTTCCTATTATGTTCCCATGAGTATTGCATAAAGATTATAAGTAGAAAAGAAATGAAAAATAAAATAATTCCACAAAGCTTTCACAGTTACACCTGAAAACCCACAAATATGTAATGACATGATGCAATAGTCGACACAGGGAGTCCCTTTTTAAGGTGAACTGAAGTGTGCATTATTACTTCAGCAAAAAGATCCCACAGCTGGCACTAACTTTTAGATTTCTGGCAAAGTGGCATTTAATCCAAACTTTTCCTATTTGCCTCACAATTTCATATACATATCTGTAATTCAAAACTTATGAATTTTGCAAAATATGTGCAATTTGTATACACACATACACATACTTCAAAGGGTTAAGCTACTCAAGCCGTAGTCAATGAGTCATTTTTAAAAACAGCAGTAACTCACTTAAGAATCAAGTAATTTCTTACTATAGGTGTGATTTAGCTAACTTTCACAGACTCAAATTTGCTTTGAAGAATTCAGACTTTCTGAAATAAACAACAAATAATTTTACTGTTCTTCCTGTCTATCTTCTAGAAAAAGAAGTGAATTATTTCAAAGATATTATTCCTGTAGTTGAAAACTATCATTGCAAAAGTCATAAATCTCATCAGAAAGTAAAAAATGGACTACCACATTTCAACTTAAAGCTAAATTTAAAAATGTTCCACATTGCTGCATACAATATAGGATGGTACTTCAAAAAGTTTATGGAAACAGAGAGTTGAAAGATAATACAAATCTTTCCATGAACTTTTTGTAGTACCCTCATATTTTGTAAAAATGTATTTAGATCTAAGTAATCAGCTACTTAATTGCTGTCTGTTGCTCTAAATAATCTTTGGTTAAACAAAAGTTTCATCTCCTGTAAAACATAGCTAAAGCATGGTAACTACAACATTTTTATAATAATTTACAATCTTCCGAGATGATGTTTCACAACTCTTTCGGTTAGAGCTGGCAAATATGATTTCTGTTACTATTCTATTTTAGCTTTTCAGTAAGTGCCAGCAAACGAAATTATATTCCTTCCCTTTTATGGCTTTCTACAAGGCCCCGGCTTGTAAAGAAGGCATTTGTGAGGTAGCTAACACTGAAGTTAATGTTAAACAGCTTATATTTTAACTACAGATACTTTGCAGGTTGAATATATGCTCATTTTGATTCTTTTCCACAAATTATTTGAAAATAATAAATGGCCATGCTTTCTTCTCATTTATTTATTCTTATTCCTGAGATCGGATGACCTCTTTAAAACCTTCAGAGAAGTTAGTTCATTTGAAGAGACCAGAAAGTATCAATTGATATGAAAGTAAAATTTCAAGTAGTCGACACATTTTGTTTTAAGTAATTTAGAAACCAAAAAATGAAATTAGTTCCCTTTGCCAAAATGCAAGGCATTTTAAGCTCTTATGAAGAAAGACGTGAACACTAACATGGAAATAAGCAAACTGCTTAGAAAAAGTGGGAAGGGAAGGTTTTGTTAGAGGACATGGTAACTTGCCATTAAAAACAGTTACTGTTCCAAGAAGTCTGGCTTATGCCAAAGACTGTTTATCAGCAAAATAAGAGAAGCATGTTGGGTCTCGATACACTTCTACACATTTCTTGAAAATGTCTGAGCAATTTTTAAAATAGAATGAAAAGTAGAAAGCCTTACTGTTCACACTTGCGTTTGAAGTGTTCCTCTGGTAACCTCTATCACGACCCTGACCACACCTTTATGTCCCCAGCTGTGCACATGTGACAAAGGTAATCAATGAATGATGTATTCTACAGGATTCCAACAACAGCTCTGACTACCTTTCTCCTATGCTTCGACCAAATATATTGGCATTGTTCAGCTGTAACTAAAGAATGTGAAAATTGATTTAGGTAAAAAGAGTCAAAAAGAAACCAAAGAGGCACCACGAGCAAGAATGGACATTATAATTTGCCTTCATACGATAACATTGTAATTGCTAAAGTATTCCTTAAAAATAACTTTTTCTGGTGTGCCTTTATTGACCCACCAAACAGATTTCTCTACCATCAAATATTTTAAACTATAGAAATTCTAAATAATGCATCCTTTTCCTTCTAACACTCTATCTTAGAAGATAAAGGAATATTTTCATTCATTGTGACTTACTGAAATAGCTGTCATCAAAATGGATAGTGTTCTGATAATAGGATTTTTTTTTAAATGGTAGGTTTTTAAAAAACAGTGGTTTGTGCCTACACATGGTCTGTATAATCAGCAGTTATAGATAATCATGATATTTTATGCAATCACTTAATTTCTAAAGTTTTAACATAACTGATATAAAGCAGTATATCTGAAAAAATTAATAAAGCTTTTAAAGCATATTCTTCCCCATCCTAAAGAAGACACCTAATATTATTTTATTATGCTTTGATTTTAGGAACCATATTAATTAATCTTTTAGAACACAGAAATATGTAGGATTTTAGGACTGACATGGGTCTAAGAATTTTCTAGTTCAATTGCCTTTATTTCACACGTTAGAAAACTGGGGATCACTGAATGAAAAAATTGCTTGGATTCATATAGCAGCTATGAATAAAGACTTGATACAGTAATTTGAATATGAAACATGCATTGTAACCATGCCTTTTCTCATTAGTCCTATTTTTCAAGCAACAGCAACTTAAATAGAAATTTATATCATGGCTCTTTTCCCAGGGAGATTATAAACAAACAAATATAAAAAAGCAGGGATAGCTATATGATGAAATATTATGCAACCGTTAAAAACTTTGCTATTAATTGGGAAAAAGAATATGGTATAACTTCAAGTTAAATAAACCGTTAGAACCCAATTATGTAAACACACACACACACACACACACACACACACACACACACACACACAGTGAAAGCAAGCCTTTAAAGAAAACATTGAGAATATTGACAATGTGGATTTTTTTTTTTTCTGGGTTGCAGGTTTTTGGAGGACTTTTTCTTTTTTTAAACAAATGTACATTTTTAGTATTTTCTGCAATGAGTACATTTATTTTTATAGTTAAGAAACATTAAAACTAATTTAAAAGAAATATAAATATAAAAAAACTAAATTGTGGAATATGATGATGTATGTGCAGTTTTAGATTGCTTAAACGTTGCATTCAGTGACATCATTTTTCTAGAGAATGTTAGGATCTTGGCTGGTATGCGTTTTAGAAGGAGTTAATGAGACAAAAGACATTTTTGCTCAGTTAAAGATTAGAAACATTGCAAAGAGGAAGAGGCCAGTGGAACAGGAAACAAAGGTAAAAGAGTTAAGATAAGGGACTGCTGAGAAAAACAAAAGAGAGTTGCTAACAAGTAATAAAAATATTTTCTGAGTGTTTTGGCTTACATTAACATAGACAAAGGTAGAAGGAAACAGTATTTCTATAACATATGTAATTTGGCAGGAATCATGCCCTGATATTATATTCATATCATTTAATTTTAAGTTATGTCCTATGGGTCTGTTTATTCTCATGTTAATTAGATATGATTTACCTCACCCTGGTATGTTACCCAGAAAAGCAGAAGGATAACAGTAATAAAACTGGGATTTACGTGTAGGTTAGTTGCCTCAGAACTTATGCTCTTGGGTTTTACCTCACTTTCTCCAGAATATTTTGAAAAGAGTCTGTCCTATTGGACAGTAATATGGATGGTAATGGTTGTGTTATTTGACTGTTAGAAGGGGGAAATTTGTTAGTTTTTTTCAGATAGAAAAGTAGAACTACAGAGTGGTTTAATGTTGAGACAGACCTCTCAATATCCTCAATTTTCCATCTAAGGGAAAGCCAGTGATATAACAAAACCCAAACTAGTCATGGGAGATATCCTCAATTTTCCATCTAAGGGAAAGCCAGTGATATAACAAAACCCAAACTAGTCATGGGAGTGAGACAAACCTCTGTCCAATACCAGTGATATAACAAAACCCAAACTAGTCATGGGAGATACCAAACTACCCATTTACTAGATATGTGACATCAGGCAAGTTTCTGAATCTCAGCTTCTTTCTGAGTCTCAGATTCCTCATCTGTAAAATGTTTTAATGATACCATCATATAGAAGGATTGTGAGGGTAAATGTGAACAACTTTGAAGACCCCGTATAAATGTTGGTTCTCTTTTCCTTGAGTACCAGCCCTTGGATACATATTGCAGCATGCTACTCATTGCCCAGTTCTTATCAGTTGCTCCTGAGTGTCCTGTCGCCACTGGCAGCCTACCCATTAGTTTCCTAGGTGTGTCTAATTAGTTTTTAAAAGGATCTTTTTTGAGTTTTTTTTCATTGTGGTTTTCCTTTTCTAATTTTCTCCATGAACCTCAGTTTTCTGCTATCAAGATACAGGGACCAAACTTAATAAAGTCATAATCAAGTTTGTACTTGGAATATATAGAATCTCAAAAGTATATAGAAAGACCCTGAAATATCTTGAAGTTCCAGAAGCTGACAGGATGAATCAGGCTCGTATCCTTCAATTTTGACTCGAAGTGAATACATTATTATTATTATTGTTGTTGTTGTTCTTGTTATTATTATTATTGTTGTTGTTGTTGTTGTTCTTATTATTATTATTGTTGTTGTTGTTGTTGTTGGTTTCTTTTCAGCTTGAATGCTTCAGGCAGGTCATACTTCTCTCCCCTCCCAGATCTACCACTCTCTATTGTGGTAGTTTCTCACAGTTACATTCCTTACCTGGCTCCTGATTTAGTTCAAACTTCTTCAGTGGTCTTATCAGGAACACCAACATCACTTGGAGACTTGTTAGAATTTCTTGGGCCTTATTCCACACCTACTGACCCAGAAACTTTGCAGATGGGGCCCAGCAATCTATGTAATATCATCCAGGAATACCTGTTAAATTTTG